>NC_056744.1:27549885-27684065 GCF_019279795.1 Protopterus annectens | reverse complement strand
ATGCCACAGTGTCCAACTGCAATGAGTAGTCAGCTATGTAGCGTTGCTTACTTCCCTGCTGTTGCATCAAGACTGACGTCATATATCTCCGCTTACAATCTACGGTCTGACAACATGTGTTATGATTATTCACGAGACCTACTACAGCTGTTGAGGCTATCAATCGTTCTAGTCTGCAGAACGCTGTTTCTGCTACTGTAATCCAGTGTACTATGTCTTGTGCTGCCATAGGTGTATTAAAGGTTAAGGCAAACAATACAGCGGATTCCACAGCATTGTTTGGTATCCAGATTTGACAAGTGTTAGTCAGCCCAGACAGGACGTCATTCCCTTCTTGTTAGTTGGCTTGGGTGCTTATTATATTGCTACCTTCCTATCGTCATGTGATGTTCTACCCTACTTGGATACCAGATATGCCAGGTAATTGACCTGTATTCTTTGTAGTTGCAATTTATGCTTGCTTACTTTATGTCCCTGTTCTGCTGATTATCTCAATAATGCTATTGTATCTTCCATACATTGCTGCTGGGTAGGGGCCGCAAGCAGAATATCATCCAAATAAAGTAGAACTTGACTGGCCCCGGGTGGAGTTAACACCGGAATGTAGCTAGCCATCCCCTGTGAGAATATCGTTGTACTTTCACAGTATCCCCGCGATAGCTGGGTATGGCTGTATCTGTCACCCTGACTGTACATGCAAAGCAATACGGACTATGTGGATGTATAGGTATTGCAAAGTAAGCATAGCTTATATGTACCACGGTAAGATACTTCTGTGGCATGTTCATAGCATTGAATATAGTGTGTGGGTCTGGCACCAACGCTACCCTAAGTATTCTTACATGATTTACAGCTTGTACATACTGTACCATCCGCCATTCCCCTTTTGGTTTCCGATCAGGAGATACAGGGGTATTGCATGGTGAATAGCGATTACTTTGTGGATGGGGAATTCTCCTTTACAGATATCTTCTGGTGTCCACGGTCTATACGCCACGGGGTTGGGTCCTGGCCTTCCTGTCCTGCATGAGGGTTCGGTACTTCAATTAATTGACAGATATCCTCACTCTGTTTTAGTACTGTGTTCTTACTCGGGTGTCCCTAGGTATGTTACGTGTTCGGGATGTGGTTTCAGTAGCTTCTGTTACATTTGTTCGTTGTGCTACCTCTGTTGCCACAGGATAACGTGTGGGGACTAGCCTGCCCTCCCGCTTAATATCCTGGATGTGGTATCGGAGGTGGTAGGGGGTTGTGGGGGGGGGGCTATCGGTACTACTGTATTATGATCTTCTCTGTGTACGTATGATGCTTAGCCATTTGTAGTGTTCTGTTCCCTTCGGTGCACTACCTCAGTCCACCGATGTGCATGACGGATACCCAATTGTCGCTGTTTTGTCGCCTGCACATCTTAGGGCTGCCACCTTTTCAAATGCACAATGTGGGACATTAGTGTTCGGAACGTGTAATTTGCCTGGAAAATGCATACCCACGGCCGGTACATAGGACAGGAATTCACGTTTTGCCAGGAGAGCGACCAATTGTTGTAGCATTTCAGTTGCTTATTCTGTTTATTATTATATTTTGCTGTTCCACATACAAATTTACTGTTTTATGCTACCATTTTGATATATATCTGGGAAATGTTTGTCCTGAGATATCAGGACATTTGCCATTTGTTCGGTTTGTTTACAGGACACGGCTGGCCAAAGAGGGACTATCCCTCTCAGGGTGAAACAGGTGTTTACCCTGGAACATGTGCATCAAATTTTCAGGGATTACAATGTTTCAGTAATGATATTTTGCGTAATATACCATCAATGTCATATTTATTACCCCATTTTGCTGCGTAACTCACATTATGTGCTCTCTGCGATTGCATATTCTTCACGTCACCTGTCAAACGCGGATCACATGATCTGTTTCTTCAATAATCTCCCATATCCTCTACACGACTGCTACGTACCCTTCTGTCATACCACGTGGTGTCTCCTTCCCTGTATCCACTGTAGTGTCTACAATCACTATTTACTCTGCTGTGTGTTCCCCTGACCTATGTTCAGATTTAACAGTATGTGGGTAGGTCTTCGACCCGATATCACTACTGTTAACAGAAACACAATGTAGTCTGGTCCCTGATCTACAATAGAGACGAAAAGGCAAACACTCCTTACCTGGGCCTCCTGTTTAAGGCTGCACGTTTTCTTCTTGGGATCCAGTTTCCGCTTTTCAGCCACAGATCAGACAGTAAACAGCCTCTTTACACACAACAATTCAGTCGGAGGTCTTTTCATTCAAGAAGAACCATTTATGCATATTCTCCAGCGTACATGTCTAACCAGCCATGCACTCTGACCTGTAGCTCACCAAGGGAATTCCGGATTACAAGGATCACAATGTGAAATAAGTTGTTAAAACCAGACTGTAGTTATCAGTAGGCTTTTCTAAGTGACAGCCGATAACACAGGAGGCTCGGGTTCGGAAAGTTTTAGTAGTGTACACAGGCAGGCTAAATAATATACAGTCCAAGTATGTGAGTTTTGTCCGACTCTATACAGTAAGCAGTTTCTTTATATAGTGTTTACAATCAGCTTTTGCCCACCTTACTGACGTGGTCGGTCACAGGGCATTTCCATCACTATGGTCCGCAATAGTCTATACATACGTGGGTGCTGGGGTCATGCTTTTAAAATGTTTTCCCATGGGAATAACACAGCCTTGCAAGGCACCTTGTACATTACAGTGTCCTTTTGTGATTGTAGCTGTTTCAAGGACCCTAGACTGTTACGATACAGTGGACAGTTAATTTCTTAATACGTTGGTTTGTCTCTCTGGTAAGGAGTTGTACTGTTATCTTCGATAGAGCTCACAAGGCCATCCTCCTCTGGGGAAGGAGTGCTGTTATGCATGTACATACATTTATTGTTCTGTAACCCAGCAAATAATTAATGATGACAGACATGAGCCTGCTGTACTGCTTACTGCCAGGTTCAGAATTCCATCACACTACAGCTTAGCTTCACCAATTACATGCAGGCTTAGTTCTACTGCCATATTGTACAGTACAATTCAATGCATTATATAGTATTTCGAGTCTAAACTGGAACTTCATATGTGTTTCTATATATTTTACGAACAACATCCATCCGCCATATGCATGTTGTTCCGCCCTTTACCTTGACCGTGTGTATTTGTCCGTCCAGCTACGCTACTCTCCACATGTGATGTCCCAGCTTCCCCTTCTTTGCCTGTAGCACCCTGTTAGGACGTCCTGTTTGGTAGGCACCTGTTCCGCTATATGTGATCGACTTCACTGCATAGATAATCATCGATGCGGTGGTCCAACGACCCGACTTGTCCACATGTGTACAGTTATGTGCACCGTGTCGTATGCAAACCTAGATGGTTTGGACGGGTACATACTACATGCGGGATGTACACATTCTGCTGACACATTCACATGCAGCCATTTACATATCTGTACCTGCGGTGGGTTGGTGACATGTGGGGTACGTATTTGCCCGCATGGCATTGCCTAACACAAACATCTTACCACAGTTCAGGTATGCACATTGTGTGTGGTTGTATAGCTGCACACGGATGCTAGCAGGTTTGGGTGCAGAGGTATACATGGGTGGGACTGACATGTACAATGAGGCTATTGTGTAGTACATCCGAATGCATGGGTTCTGCTTCTGGATATTACACTTCATCATACGCCATCCAGTGTATGCAACAGAGACGTTGCTGGGTGTGGGATATGTTGCTATGCACATGTTTGCCTGTGTTTGAGGTATCTTGCTTCCTTACTGTTGTTATGTCAACACAGCTACCAGGCTATGTACTGTCACTACTGCTTGTGACCATTATGGTTGGCACCTTTTCCAATGCCCATAGTGGGGCATGTTATGTGGAAACTTCGGAATTTGCAGGACTACACATACCCACGGCTAGTGCAGTTGACAGAACTTCACTTGTTTGCCATACTATAAGCTTATTCTGTAAGCATTTGGGTTCCTTATTTATGTTCTTATGCCATGTCTGTGTTTCATATAGTAATTTATATGTTTTATGCTACTATTACATGTATATTGCGGGAATTTTCTTGACAGGGGATCGGAGGTCATTTTCCCGATTGTTGCAGGGACACAACTGTCCAATCAGGGACTGTCCATGGCACATTGGGACAGCAGGTAACCCTGGTGACCATGCCCATGTCGCTACTGGGGTTTCCACCTTTTCCAGTTTCCGATCTGGGATATTTCCGGGACTCACATCTGACTTTACAGGCCGACACATACAAACGGTCACTATATAGCATAGAACTTCACTTGTTTGCCTAAATATAAGCTTATTGTTGTGGCAATTTGCTTGCTTATTCTGTTTCTTGTGTCATTTAGGTATTTCTGTTACAGAAATAACCAATTCATGCTACCATTACATTAAATACGGGATATCATTGTGTCCTACAATCGTAGCACATCAGCCATTTCTAATACGTTTTTCGGGACACAACTGGCCATGGAGAGACTGCCCCAACCAAAGTGGGACAGGTGGTGACCTTAATCGCTGCTCCTATGTCGGTGCGGCGCGCTGACATGCGGCTGTACACCTTCTCTGAGTGTAAACACTGACGGTGCATTGCGGGACGAACGCGGTCTTATGTGTATCCTTTGCTCCTTGGACGGGTACACTTATGCCTTTGTGGCTTGTATTTGCTTCTCCGTTAATTTGGGACGGGTACTATGTTGCATACTGTACGTGCGTTTCATTCTGCACGGGACCTGGCTGCTGCCATTACTATAGTGGGCGGACCGTGGCTGTCAGCACATTAGGTTGCTCACCTCATGCCGGCTTAGACACGCCTCCAGATGCATCCTACCTGGGCTCGCTCACGTACACTACGCACGTGTCTGTGATTCCGGTGCACTCTCATTAATATGTATATGGCGCTACTGCGCCGGCTATTCACTGCACCGCCGGCGCAGGCCTTACGCCGAGCTTCATGAATCCCGGGGTAAGACTAAAGGGACTAAAAACATTTTAATTGCTTGTATGTAACAGAGCTTCCAGTTTCTCAGTTTTTTGTATTCTCTCTTGTTTAGTGTCTTCCTACATATCCATAGCTGCCACACTGGAATCATTTTTAATCCATTCTCCTAAGTATTTCATTTCATCTTGTCCATATAAATATTGATATTGCTGAACAAATTTGTGTGTGGGTACATAATTTACAGCTGTTGCCTATGTTTTAGCTTCATTAATTTTATATCCCAAAAAGATTTGAAACTGTCTCAAAATGTTCCACAACACTGAAATGTCCGTTTCAGGCTTTGTCAGGTATAAAATATCTGCAAATACAGCCAGCTTTTCTAGATTACGATACCAATTATACCCTTGAATTTCTGAGACTTCTTTTCTTTGCTAGTGGTTCTAAATGTAATGCAAATAACAAAGGGAAAAGAGGACACCCCTGCCTGGTTCCTCTGCTCAAACAGAAATTATCAGAGAGGAACCCTCCAGTCCTCCCTCGTATATCCTTATAAGCAGCCTTTTAATTTTATCAGGAAATGCAAGTGCTTCTTTTGCCTTGCACATAAAGTCCCAGCTTACTCTGTCAGATGCCTTCTCTACATCAAGACTCACCGACAACGGTGGTATTTTCTTGCATTCTGCTTCTCCCTGAATCATCAGTGTTTTGTTAATGTCAAATGTTTGCCTCTCCTTTACAAGGCAACATTGATCCATATCTATCAATTTTGACATCACTTTTGCCATTCTTTTAGCCATTATAGACATAACCACTTTTTATAACCGTGGTTCAGTTTTGAAATGGGCCTGTATGAAGCTGGATCTGATGGGTCTTCACCCTGTTTGGATATTGCAGCCACCACCACTTTCTTCCAGGATGTTGGTACTTCCCCTCTGCTTAAAATATTAAACTAAACCTTCTAGATATCTTTATCAGTTTTTTTTCCTTCCTAGCTTCAAACTTCCACAGAAATGTCATCTATTCCTGGAGACTTTCCTGTAGATTGGTTATACATCACCATTTTTGTCTCATCTCCTCCTATTCTAACTATTAGTAATTCAGCCTCGCCTACATCTAAGTTTGGCATATTTAATTCTTCCATAAACATTTCCGTTTGTACCTTCTTGATTTCAGTATTTGTCTACTTTATACTGACTTTCTTATTTCCAAAATATTTCTAGTACCACTGCAGGATCTTTTTTATCTTCCTTGTTAAAGGCTTCCTTAGCTTTGCAACAGCCCTTTCTATTTTCTGTTGCCTGACTTGTGCTAAAAGTTTTTGTGTTCAAGAATTATCAAAAAATAGTTGCTTAACAGCAAGCTTTCTTAACTAATGCATATAATCAAGGTAATTCCGTATTTTCTGTTTAGCATTCTGCAGTTGCTTCTCATCTTGTTCTGTGAGATTCCCCCTATTCTGCAATTCTTCAACATTTGTCAGTCCCTGTAAATAATTATTGTTACTTATATACCCTATTTTTAAACTCCAATTTAATTTTATTTCTCTCCGTAGCTATTTTTCAGAAGAAATTTCTATCTTTTCTGATAGCTCCTGAATAATTTCCATTACTCATTCCTTAAATTCTCCTCTCTTTTCAACAGATATGTGGGAAAATGCCAGTGTGTCATTTTTTGATTTCATTACCCTGTGTTTTTGTTGTAGTTATTATTGGCACATGATTTGAAATAGTTATTGGGTGCATATCAAGACTTTCAGTGCTTGTGTAGTGTTTTGTACCTCTCCCGTGGATGCTTATTGTTTGATGCAGCATACTCTTGTAATGTGGTTTTCATTCTTTGTGGCTGCATATGTGCCATAATGAACTTGATTCTAGAGAAGCTGCTGTACTTTTCTATCTTTGTGGCTTGAGCTGCGCTGCTTGGCCTTCAAAAGTGCAGTCAAGCTGTGGTCATTGCTGTACTGGAAGTTCCCTTTCTGGTTATATAGCTCTGCACATCACCCTTATTCTTAAAAATAGGTACAAAAACACTTTTTCTCCACTTCTCGGGCATCCTGTGACTTTCCAAGATTTCATTAAACAATCTGGTTAAAAACTCCACTGCCATTTCTCCTAAGCACCTCCATGCTTCCACTGGTATGTCGTCTGGACCAACAGCCTTTCCATTCTTCATCCTCTTCATAGCTGTCCGTACTTCCTCCTTACTATTCTGTTTCACTTCCTGATTCACTATCCGCACATCATCCAACCTTCTCATCCTCTCGTTCTCTTCATTCATCAGCCCATCAAAGTACTCTTTCCATCTGCCCAACACACTGTACTCACTTGTGAGTACGTTTCCCTCACTATCCTTTATCACCCTTACCTGCTGCACATCTTTCCCAGCTCGGGCCCTCTGTCTAGTCAATCGGTTCAGGTCCTTTTCTCCCTCTTTAGTGGCCAACCTTTCATACAACTCTCCATATGCCTTATCCTTAGCCTTCACCACCTCTCTCTTTGCCATGCTCCTCATCTCCTTATACTCCTGTCTACTTCATCTCTCTGACAATCCCACTTCTTCTTCGCCAGTCTCTTCCTCTGTATACTCTCCTGTACTTTCTCATTCCACCACCAGGTCTCCTTGTCCTCTTTCCTCTGTCAAGATTTCATACCAAGCACCTTTCTAGCTGTCTCCCTTACCATCTCTGCTGTAGTTACTCAGCTATTCGGTAGCTCTTCACTGCCCCCCAGTTCCTGTCTTAACACTTCCCTGAACTCCACCTCACAATCACCCTTTTTCAACTTCCACCATTTGATCCTTGGTACTGCTGTCACACTTGTCCTCCTGTTTTTGATCACCAACGTCATCCTACAGTCCACCATTCTATGCTGCCTAACTACACTTTCCCCTGTCACCACTTTACAGTCTCCAATCTCTTTCAGACTGACCCTCCTGCATAGGATATAATCCACCTGTATGCATCTTCCTCCACTCTTGTGGGTCACCCTATGCTCCTCCCTCTTCTGAAAATATGTATTCACCACAGCCATGCCCATCCTTTTCGCAAAATCCACTACCATCTGACCTTCTGCATTCCTCTCCTTAACACCATACCTGCCCATCACTTCCTCATCCCCTCTGTTCCCTTCACCAACATGCCCATTGAAATCTGCTCCAATCACCTCTCACCCTTGGGTACACTCACCACCACTTCATCCAACTCGCTCCAAAATTTTTTTCTCATCCATCGCACACCCATCTTGCGGAGCGTATGCACTATCAACATTCATCATTGCACCATCAATTTCCATCTACATAAACATCACTCTGCCCGATACTCTTTTCATCTTCAAAGCATTCTTGACATACTGTTCCTTCAGGACAACCCCTACCCCATTTCTCCTCCCATTCACACCATGATAGAACAATTTGAACCTGCCTCCTATACACCTGGCCTTACTCCCCTTCTATCTGGTCTCTTGCACACACAATACATCAACCTGCCTTCTCTCCATCATATCAGCTAGCTCTCTCCCTATACCAGTCATAGTGCCAACATTCAAAGTTCCTACCCTCACTACTACACTCCTAACCTTCCTTGTCTCTTTCTTCTTTCGGGCATGCCTTCCCCCTCCTCTTCTCCTTCAGCCAACAGTAGCCCAATTTCCGCCAGCACCCTGTTGGCTGACAGTACTGGTGGCAGTCATTGTTAACCTGGGCCTCGACCGATCCGGTAGGGAAATCTGTATTGTTGTCCGCATATGTTATTTGGCAGAGGTTTTAAACCGGATGCCCTTCCTGACGTAACCCTCTCCATTTATCCGGGCTTGGGACCGGCACGAAGAAATGCACTGGCTTGTGCATCCCCAGTGGCTGGGTTGTATTCATATGAACTAATTCTAGTTAATGCCTGACATTGGAATAAGGCAGAAAAGCATTCATTCTTGGAATATGACTAGAACTGGGTATGAGTTAGTGGCTTCTGAAAGGCATGTGTCTTTGTGTGGATCTCTCTAGTATTTAAACAGTGCTAGGTACAAAGTGATTCCTTTCAGAAGACTTGAAATATTCCTTTATCGGCGATTGTGGGAATAGTTGATGATCATATTGGTCATTGTTGTATTAGCCTAAATTATGTGGGCTCACTCAGTCTTCACTGGCAAATTTCTAAAAGCTTTGGGTGCCTTTCAAGCACTCCCTCAACCAGGATTGCACAGAGCACTCCTATAAAAGGCAGGAGAAATGCTAAAAGCTTCATTTTTTTTTTTGCCACAGGAGCAAGCACTTCTTTGGTAGTCCACCTGTCAGTCAGCTGTGGTCTTCATGTTGGACATTCAAGTCCCCATAGCGATCACTTTCCTTTCTAAATTGAAATTTGTGTAATATTTTTTTTACAAGAATTCTTTGGGTTTGTTGAGCTAGGAAATAAAGTAAAATGGGCAGATATATTTTTCATTATATTGTGTTCCTACCAGTTTTGTGAATTTTTTGTCTGGAAAAATTTTTTTTACTAAAAAACGTATCCGTTTTGCTGTTTAGAGTATTTGGGAAAGGATGTGCTTTTGAGTTGCTGTCGGTGTAATACTTGCCTCAGAACCACCATTACTTCTTCTCACATATCTATTTCAAGGCTACACTACCTACTTTCAGTTCTTCTACGTCTGCTTACCTAGGAGGAAGCATTTGGTCTCTGTGGTGGTACTTTTCCCAGCACACAAAAAAAATTAGAATTGTTGAGGAGTCTTGTAGGATGTTTCCGCTCCTTTTGTTTTGCTTTAGACGCAGGTGGGGGACAGTGAGTTGCTGATAATTGTTCCTTAGACTACACATCATCTTCCCTGGTCCTCTTGGTGTAACATTAGCAGTCACCAAAGACTCTGGGGATAGCAACGTCTTTGTGGTTCCAAGGAAAGTCCAGTCTGGGTCTTGGAGCACCATCTGTCTCATTTACTGGGAAATAGGCAGGTGAAGGGCTTTCACTTGACTTGGAGGGAAATGTGGAAGCTTAAGAGGTCTGTCAGACTGAAGGATACTGTGCTTGGTGAGAAACTGTCAGCATGTCTCTCACTATGAATAGCACTGATTTACTGTGCTAAGGAACTGATGGCTACTTTTTCAGTACCTAGTTAGTCTTCATTCAGAAAAAAATATTACTTCTCAATATGACAGGATTCTGTAGTCATTAAGTGAAACCTTTTCTGAGGATTCTACTTAGTCTGAGCTGTCATATTCTGAGGAAAGTTATTTCTGCAAACATTGCCAAAAAAGAATTATCCTGATCACATATTTAATATAATATTAGTAAGGTTTTCAATTTAGAGCAGATTAAAGCCTGTAAGACTCAGAAAATGTATTGTCTTTTTTTAATGCAACTACAGATGCATAAATCAACTCCTATTCCTTGTGTTCTGCTTGCTTTGGAGGATGTTTTTCTTACTGCAGCGAGTTTATCTGACAGGCAGCCATTACCTACCAAAAAGTTTGTTAGACTATATAAGGTACCAAGTGTCATAATGACCTGTTTTCTAATCTCAAGGCAGACCCATCAGTCATCTCTCTAGCTAAAGCTGCTGCTGCTGCTAGACAAGTTACTGCTTCTAAGCCCATTTCCTCAGATGAAGATGGGAGGGCAGTGGATGTATTGGGTAAGAAGATGTATGATTCTAGTACTTTAACTTTCAGGATTTTAAATCAAGTCCATGTTAGTTTTTGCTTTTGTCTTTTGAGAATGTGCATAACTTATTAGCTACTCCCCCATCTTGTGAAGTAAAAAAATGAAGTGCTTCTATGACAGGTGTTTCTCAGGTAACTAAACATATTCTTGAAGTGTACTTATGAAGTCCTCTGACTCTTCTCTTCTTCAAGAGCATCAATTTCTGGATCAGTTTTGAGAAGACTTGCTTGGCTTAAGTGTCAAAATCTTCCTGATTAAGTAAAGCCTGACATCTTCAATCCTCCTTTAGATGGAGGTACTTAAGAAGTGTGATGAAAAAATAAATTGAAACAAGGCATGGCACAACTTTTTCAGCTCTCCTTTTTTAAACCTGTGGATGGGGAAAGCGATAGACATCCTCCCCATTCATCATGAGTGCCTAGCTGTTTTGACCCACCCTCCGGCAACTTCTCCATCTTCTTCAGCTGCCCCGTCAGCATGAGATATTCCCAGACTTTTGGTTTCTGAGGATAATTCAGCAAAGGTACTCCTGGCAGTGGGAATTCCCCCTCAATTTCTTAATATTCCCTCTTGCCCAGAAAACCAGATTTCTCTATTTCCTCCCATTCTGGACAACATGATGGCCCAAAGAGTAATAGAGCCAGTGCCTCTCATTCTTGAAGGCAAAGGCATCTGTTCAAGGATTTTCTGGTTCCCAAGCCAGAAAGATCCTGGAGGCAAGTACTGTAACTTTTGGTTGAAATGTTCTTACCAAGATTCCCAAGTTCAACATGCTGTCACTTCAGAATCTGGCACAATTCATCCCAACTCTAGCTTTCACAATGTAGGCAGACCTAATGAATAACAGTTACCACAGTTTTATTACTATACAGTTCAAGCGTTTCTTAAGGCTTGTGATTGCATTACATTATCAGTTCTCTGTATTATCTTTTGGAGTTTCCACTGCACCAAGGGTATTTATAAAATGCCTACCTCCTGTTATCACTTATTGCAGACTATTTTTCCATCTATCAAGAGACTCTAAAAACTGTCCAGAAACATCTGCAAGACAATTTTTCAGATTTTTGGGTTACATGGCATTTATGATTGTCATACATTTTGGGGCCAGGCTACCCATGAGGAAAATACAGTGGTACCTCATATCATTGTGGACTAAGCAACTGCACCCTTTGACTTTTCAAGTTCCAGTTCTGGGATTTGTAAAGAAGGCATTTGGTTGTTAGGTAGACCAAACAGTTTGCAATCCAAGTCTTCCATTCTTTCTTCCATCCCCACCCCAGGTCATTCACAACGGATTCTTCAGATGTGGTGTGGAGAGCAGCTTCAGAAGAGTTCATAAGGACAGGATTTCCTTGAGAATAAATCCCACTTTTCTGCTTAAAGCAGTTTGAGTTTACTGTAAGTCAGACCATTAAACTTTCTTTCCTGAACCTAGGAATAAGGGAGAAAGGTTTCTTCCCTCTGTATGCACACAAGCAGGTCAGATACTACCTAGAAAAAACTTCATCCTTTTAGGAAAGCTTGACCATCTGTTTGTCTGCAATGAAGGTAAGAAGCAAAAGCAGCCCGTGTCAAAGTTAACTTTTTCCTTCATGGTTTTCTTGTGTTATATTCACCACAAGCCAGTTTACAGGCAGGGTTTGCAGCCCATTGGCTTCTTCTGTGGCTTTCTGTAAAGGGATGGACTCTAGAAACATTCTAGATGCAGCAGCTTAGTTCTCAGTACATATCTTTACAAAGCATTGCAAATTACATTTCTTTTCTAAGTCCAGAACTGGCTTTGCTAGGATCAAGGGGTTGGGATATTGCGTAATGGTTGTGTTTACTTCACAGACACAAGGTACAAGGTTTGGTTCTCTCCTTTGAATAGAAAATTGGCTACGCTTAAAATGTCCTGCAAGGTCAGCTAGCCTGGTACTTGCCTGTGAACCATTCTCCAGGGACTTCTAGAGCCTTGTTTATTGACCGCTTATCTCTTTTACTATGGCTGTGTAAGCTGTGGTAATTTGTCTACATAGCTTAGCTTAGTTTATTGCAGCACTGATCATTCTGAACAAAGTACAGTTGTATAAGTAAACTTACCTTAACTGTTGATGTTCTAATGCATCACTGATTCCTTTTGACCTTTTATAAATAGTTTTCTTTGTTTCCTAGTACATGTGCTCAAGACTCTCGCCTTTTTCCTTGGCAAAAACTGCTCTGAAGCTTCTAGTGCTCCTCCTGCCTTTGGTAGGAGCACTCCACATACTCCTGGCAGGGGGAGTGCCTGGATGGCACCCAAAGCTTTTAGAAGCTGACCTGTGCAGGTGGGGTAACCCCACATAGTTTGAGCTACTGCAAAGGTGACGTATTAGAACATCTATTCTTATGAAAAGTTTACTTGCGCAACTGTGCTGTTTTTGTCAGTATGAAATGTTAACATGCATGAAACTGTTAAGTTTTGTTTTCTGTGTTTTTAATTACCTGAAGTTTGTTTTATAGGTAAAAGATAATATTTGAGTTGAAAGATCTTGCTAGGTTGCAAAATGTATATTTACAGACAAAAAGGAAGAAGTTGGGGATCAAAGAATCTGCTTTGAAAGTAGTGGCACTGGCTGCGTAAAAAGGGTGGGAGAGAGAGAGATTTGTGAGCCAGTATACATGTAGAACAAACTCCTCAGCTATGGAATCTTTGAGATGGCAGGGGATGTGAGGTGTGCAGACATGTCTTTCAACTGTCCAGAATTTCACAGAATGTCCAGATTTTTGTCTTGTATGTTTTGTTTTTTTTATCTGTTCTTTATAAAATGTGTAGTTTTCAGGCAACTCACTGAGCTTTGAAGTTGTTAAATAGTGACATAATACGAGTTTCAGACTATATACTTCAGGAAATGCCTAATAATAGAAAACCTTTCAGTCTATCAACTTTCTAAATTTACTAAAACAAAATCTAAAACCTGTCCCTAATTTTGGGCCTTTGACCACCCCCCATTATTTTTAGCTTCATCCAAAACTCTTTATCCAAGAGGTATGCTTGCAGTAGAATAGGTGAGATTCATGATAGAACATTGGAGCTGTATATGGTAGCCATGGGAGAAAGAATCGAGTGGTACTGGAAGGGAGGAGGAAACAGAAGGCCACCAGACAGGATGGGATAGTGGAAAATGGAATAGAGATGATAAACAAAGGGCTAACTCACTGAAACCTCAGAAATCTGGCCATTGTGCTGGGGGGGGGTACCCACGGTCCAATGACATCAACAATTCAGTGGTTAGTACTTAAGGACTGGTAGGTGTGAGGGAGGAGGAGCAGGAAAAAAACAGAGAGCTGCAGGTCTGCTACCATAATAGGAGTGGCAGGGAATGTCCTTTTGGGGGGACTGAGGGGAAGACAATTGGCATTTTCAGGGGACAGTAATCTCCAAGACAGCCACTACCTTAATTTTTATAAGGACTGGGTTTCCTTGTGAAATAAGGGTTTTGCTTCCAAAAGAAGCTGTCAGTCAGGCCTGATCAAGTTTTATGACTGGGTTACAGGCAAACTTGACAGTAGAGTACAAGTAGATAGGGTCTACTTGGACTTCATCAGGACCATTGACTAAGTCCCAAACTAGAGTTTGATAGAAGAGCTTGGTGATGGGAGTTAAGGTGAAGACTGAACGCCTGAAATGCTGCATGTTAGAATGGTAAGTTACAGAGAGGCATGATATGCAATATTATGTGACTAGTGGAATACCACATGGGTTTACTCTGAGTCTTTTCTGTTCATTGTGTGTGCGTCTGAGACACATCTGAGGAAATGGAGAGCAGGATCAACCTCTTTGCTGATGACAAGTTGTAGTAGAGGATGTTGGGAAGAATCTTGGAAAATATTTGGAAATACTGACTTGGCAAGCAGAAAGGTGGCAGCTGAGGTTCACTACAAATGAATGTAGAGTACTGCAGTTGGTCCATCCTGGTATGAAGGATTAGATGGTGGAAGTGGAACTAATGGCAGCAGGGCAGAAAAAGTAAGGGCAATGGCAGCAGTAGCATAAAGCAAGTTGGGACATACTCCTAGGAATTCTCCCAAAGCAGAGGTGTAATATTTCCTCACTGCAGGCCATGGTAAGACCTCATCTTGAGTACTGTGTGTAGTTCTGAAGGCCAATGCTTATATGTACTGTGTGTAGTTCTGAAGGCCAGTGCTTATATGTAAAAAAAAAAAAAAAAAAAAAAAAAAAATCCATGGTATCCTAGAGATGTCTAGTGGTAGTTCTTTTTGTTAGTGAGTTGGTTTCTTAATTAATAAAGTTTGGATTAGTAGGTTAGCCTTAAGCTCTTCTTATATTATATAATTTAATTTGTCCTGTAGCTTTTTAGTTTCAGTTCTAAGGTAGCACAGTCTCAGTTTACACTATGGTGTTAAGGGGGAAGGGGGAACTTGGTTAAAGAAATGAGTTAAATGCTTTTATTGCTCTTAAGAGAACCATTCTCTGTAATCACCCCTTGTTCCAAATAACTTGATTATATAAAAATAATGAATGTCTTTAATGTTTTTCATTATACTTAACTAGGATCGCTTGTTTGTGTTTCAGTAAAGGATGTAACATTCTTAACTCAACTGTGGACTACCTAATATTTTATTTTATTATTTTTTAGTACATATTTTGAAGTTCTATTTTTTTTTTATTAGTGAACTAGGTACATATTTCATGGAGTGAACTTCGCACCCTCCACACTGCGAAGTTTCTGCTTGGTTTGTTTTTGATCCATTACTGTATATAGAGACAGGCTGTTAGAAGGAGCTCAGAAGAAAGAGGTCCAAAAGATGGGATGGGTGAAAGATATGACCAGAGACTGAAGGAGCTAATGATGTCCTTTCATTTCACTGTTGCAGTATTCATAACATTAAGGATCCACTGCCTAGGGCAGCCTGATGTCTGGCCAACATACCAAAGCCTTAAGTTGATTTAAGGTGCTCCATATATCACACTTATGCTCCTCACTTAGCATAGGACATAAAGGTGATGTCCGGACATACCATCCTCAGAACTGCTTTGCCGCCAGTCTGAACGCCATTTCTTGATTGTTGGTCTAAATGTCAGTATTCCGTTGCTGGTTTCATTGAGCCATTGCAAGTAAGTGGCCAGTTGGGGTTCCTTTTTTACTCCTCCTTTTGTTGCTTTTGGGGTTTCATGTCATCCAAGAAGGATAAATTCCATTGTGGGAGACTAGATTCCCCATAAAAACTGCCACAAACAGTGTCTATTATGCCTTGTGCCCTCGCATGACCATACATCCTGTTCCCTCTGTCAGGCTTTTGTACCTAAAACTTTGCATAGTAGACTTTCTTCTTTGGAGCTGAATCTTGAGAATCAGCGTCTTAAAGTTCTTGCGAAAGATATGATGGAGAGAACTTCCCGCGTCGAGGGGCAGACATTAGGTAAGAAGGTGGCCCAGAAGCCTAAGCCAGAATCTTCTGCTGTTCAGCATCTGCCGGATGTCTCTCCCAAGGTAAGTGAATGCCTGGACATTTGCCCAGCTTTGTCATCTGATTCCTCTGCCACAACTGGGTTGGAGGCCAGCAGGGATCCGGCTTTAAGCACATCTGAAGAGGCTTTGCAGGCATCCATTTCAGACATTCAGGGGAAACCAGGGTTGGTCATTTCTGAGGGGCATAGGGGTGTTCCTCAGATTTTACTCAGGGAAGTCGTCCCAGCTATTATTATTGAATGCTGTCCCGTGTCAGGGTCTTCCAAGTTTTATAAGGCAGATGTCTCAGTGAAGAAAAAAATAAAAACTAAACATCTTTCTCCTGCTCCTAAAGATCCACAGAGTGGCAGGCCTTCAATCAGGGTTTGCTTAGTGCATTGATGGCATTGAAACCTCAGGGAGTTTATGATCCATCTTCCCCTTGGTCCTTTACTCCCCTTAAAAGACCCAGGAAACAAGATTCCTCTGAGGAGTTGTTGGCTATAGATAAGGAATCTGTTGATTACTCTTCTGATTCCTTCTCCTTCTGAGTATGGGTCAGAGGAAGAGGAATTTAGCAGTCCTGATATTCCTTGTGAAGATATTTCTTTTCTTTTGGGGAGACTATCTCTAGTCTGATGGAGTTCTTTAAATGGGATTGTGCTTCGGTCTCTGAGATTCATAAGAGGTACTATGAGTTGCTGCAGATGGAATCTCCTAAGCCCTCTGCTGTTCCTCTTGTTTTGGCTGCTTTTTTGGATTTGTTTTCCGGTGCCTCTAAGCCTCCAGATTCTCAGCCCTCTGCTCCCAAGAAACCTGATAGGTTCTGTAGGGTGCCTGAGGACTGTAAATGTTTGTACAAGTGTCCTGCTGCTGATCCCTCAGTGGTGTATGTAGCCTCTGACAAGTCTTCTCAATTGCTTCCTTCGCCCAAATTACTGCCCTCTTATAAAGGTAGCAGAACCATGAAATGGCTTTTACACCTCTGCTGCCTTAGATTTTAGGGGTGTTGATTATCAGACCCATATGTCCAGGTATGTGTTCACTCTCCTATCCCAGACTTGTCAGGTTATATCTGATCTTCCAGACTCTGAGGGTAAAACTTCTGCTTTTCTCTGTTGGGGACTTCCTCCTAGGTGGCTTTTCATTCAAACAAGTGTTGCTATGAGGCAGTAGATGCACCTTCTAGGGCTGTTGCTTTTGAGTCAGTGATAAGGGCATATTTGTGGCATCAGCTTCATCCTTTTGCCTGATTATATCAAGGCCTAGTTTATGGATGCCCCTCTTGATAATAAATACTTGTGTGGTGAAGCTGATGCTGATTTAAGTCCCTTCAGGATAAGGGAAAGGCTTTACAGGAACTCAGACATGTTTGTTTCTCCTGTTCCTAAATTTGAGAGAAACTACCCCAATAAGCTAGTCTTTGTTCACAGGTAATCTCGCTGTCCTCCTAAGGGCAAAAATAGGGGCAAAAAGGGTGGCAAGCAGGCTCCTCTTGCTAAGGCTACTCAGACTTCAGTGTCTCAGAAGTCTTCCTTTCCAGATAAACCAGGTGCTGTCTGACTATCCTATTCTTTCCAGCCACTTTCCTCTTTCTTTTCGCCTGGCTGTTTCTCTCCAAGTTTGGCTACAGATTACTCAGGATTCCTGGGTTCTGTGTATTATTCACCAGGGGTATTTCATGGTGTGGAAATCCCTTCCCCCTTTTGTGGGTATTCCTCAGCTCCCTTGGGAACAACTCTCCTTTTTCCCAGAGGTGCTTTGGGACCTTTTGACTCTGGGTACTATTCAAGAGGTGTCTGTGTCCCAAAGGGGGAGGGGGTTTTACTCCAGGATGTTTTTAGTACACTGAAAAGACTTGGAAACCAATTCTAGACTTGTCTCATCTAAACACTTTTCTGAAGGTGCCCACTTTTTGAATGGTGTCCTTTCAGACTTTGTTCCCTCTTTTGCTTCCTCAGGCTTGTAAGCCGCAAATCTCAAGTAGTGAAATACTCCCACCAGGTTATAATATCTTCCGATCTGATAGACCTGTAAAAAAAGGGGGTGGCGTGGCCATCCTCTACTCAAACAACCTTAACCTTTCACCTTACCCTTCCCCAATTCCTGACTTCCTCCCAGCTGAAATCATCATCCTTAACTGCCATCTGAATCCCCACAAAAAAACTTGCAATTGCCTCGATCTACCTTCCTCCTGGTAACAATCTGCCCATTCTTGAAAACATCCTATCCTGGTTCTCCCACAACATACCATATGAGACACTTATCCTTGGTGATGTCAACACTGATTGGTCCAAACTCACAACTGACCCCCCCCCCCCCCAAATCAGTATCCACCTACACGGCTTCCACCAACATATAAGATCTCCCACTCGCTTCCATAAAAATTCCACCTCCAGCTCCATCATTGACTGGATCCTTACCAGTTCCCCCCACCAATACCACAATCCCACCACCTTACTTGACTCCCTCAGTGATAATCTCCCTACCACCATCTTAAGACACTACTTCTGTATTCCTTAACCCCACCTTATCAAAGACTGTCGAAAACTATCGACTTTAAATTCATCCCAATTTAACTCCATTCTCCACAACATAGATTCGTCCATCCTAAAGCACCTCCCCCTAAATGATGCTGTAAGCACTTTCAATAGCATCTTCATGAGTACTCTAAATTCCTTTGCTCCCTCTACGACGATCAGAGTAAAATCAAATCATGCTCCCTGGCTCTCCAAGGAGACTAGGTCCCTTATGAAACAAAGCGATAGTGCTTGGAAAACCTGGACTAAAACTAAACAACCACCTCTTTTTCAAAAATACAGGCAACTGAGGTACCTTGCAAAAAAATATGCAACTAATGACAAAAATCCAATCCTCAAAAATTTTGGTCAACTATTGAACAACATCCTCTATCCTGGAAAGCCCTCTAATCCCTCCCCATACTCTTAACTCTTCCTCTCAGTAAACAGCTACCCTCCTGAATAAACACTTTCTCTCTTCCATCCAAAATCTGGTAACTTCTAAGCCAAACTCTACTTAGACACCCACCCCTCCAAGTCCCACTAACATGACTTTGTTTTCATTTCAGCCAGTTCCCATTACTTGCATCAAATCTCTACTACTTAAGCTAAAACCTTGCTCTCCTTCCACTGACAATCTATCTCCTACATTCCTCAAACTTGCTGCTGACACAATTGCCTATCCTATATCTATACTAATTAATCGAGCTATTCTGGAATCAACTGCCCCCACCTTTTGGAAATCTTTCTTTACTATCCCTCTTCATAAAGGTGGAAACTCCACTGACCCCTCAAACTACCAACCCATTGCCATTCTGTCCCCCCTCTCCAAGATATTAGAAAAATGTATTCACTCGCAGCTTCTCACTCACCTCCTCATGCACCACTTACTTACCCCTACCCAACATGGATTTCGTCCTCACCACAACACCACCGCTGCCCTCCTCTCCTTCACTCATATCATTGCAGAGGCCCTAGACAACAAACTCATTTTCTGTCTCTTCCTATATCTCTCCAAAGCCTTTGATACTGGCTCTCATCCTCTACTACTATCCAAACTCACAAATCTCCACCTATCCCCCTCCGCACTTGCCTGGTTTAATAAGGGAACAATCTGTCAAATGGCTATCATCCTCCTCACCTTTTCTTCCCATCTCCACTGGTGTTCCCCAAGGCTCCATCTTGGTACCCCTTTTGTTTAACATCTTCACACCTCATGCAATAAATCCTCCCTTATTCAGTATGCCGACCACTCTACACTTATATCCATCTCAAATAACATTCCTGAACTACACTCCCTGACCCAACAAGCCCTACTATCCACTGAACAATGGCTCTCTCACAACCTACTGATCCTAAATCCCAAAAAGACCAAACTCCTACTTTTCCTTTTTCGTTCTCTTTCTCGTTACAAAACCTCCTTTTTTATTGCATCTTCTAACAATACAACTATCCAACCTGGCACCCACACAAAACTCCTAGGGGTCATTATCGATGACGAACTAAAGTTCAACCTACACATATTCCAGTGTATAAAAAAACAAGCCAGAAACTAGGTCTGCTATATCGCAACAAAAAATTCCTAACCCCTGAATCTAGACTTACCCTGTGCCAGGCACTCCTTCTCCCCTCCCTCTTATACACCGCCCCAGTTCTTACCAATATCCAGGCCTCCACTCTAAACAAACTCCAACAGACTTACCATAAAATAGCCAGATTCATTACTAACTCCCCATACAACTCACACCACTGCATTTCTTTAAACTCTCTTCAGTGCCTTGAACTTCCCCAGTTTCTGCTAGCTTATCAGTTTCATATGCTACACTCTATTCTTTATAAAACCTCTTTCTGACCATCTCTATCTTCCTTAGTCTCCTTCTACATCCCATCTCAGACCCTCCATACTTCTAACCAACAATTACTTGATGTCTACCACCCAAAATGGTCAGTAAGCAAACTACTTTATAAACACTCCCTTGCCCATGCTTGGAACAAACTTCCCCCTGACTTACATTCAATCTCCCACACCTCACACTTTAAAAATGAACTAAAAGCTTATTTTCTCAATTCCAGGACCTGCCCTTGCCATGACCCCACCTAGTCTTCCTTCCCTTTATGTCTCTTCAAAAGGTCCATACTTAGTACCTCATTACACCTCTCTCTCCAATGTGTCTGCTATGCATTTGCATAATTTTATACAAACAGACAGATTTTATTGTTGACCTGTTGAACTATATCAATGTAAAATTATGTTACTAAGCTTCTTTTTAGTGCAACTTTAACTTTATGCATGTAACCCAACATATGTGAATCTTTTTGCTATAACTGATATTATATCAATATTGTTTAAATTACTAATAATTAATTTATATTGCTAATTAATATCACTATTGTTTATATTACTTATTTAAAAATGTACTACTGGAGCTTTTCTCCTCGGGTCTCCACTGAAAATGGGCCACAAGCCCAGTTGGACAAACCCGGATAACAAAGGTCAAATAAATAAAATGGCTGGCTGGATGAATGGATGGCTGGCTGGCTGAGTGATGGATAACTGAATGAATGGCTGGCTGGCTGGATGATTGGATAAACTGAATGAATGGTTCGCTGGATGAATGGATGATAACTGCATGAATGTCTGGCTGGATGAATGGATAAATGAATGGCTGGCTGGCTGGCTGGATGAATGGATAAATGAATGGATGTCTGGCTGGCTGGATGAATGATAAATGAATGAATGGATGGCTTGGATGGCTGGATGAATGATAAATGAATGAATGGATGGCTTGGATGGCTGAATGAATGGATAAATGAATGGGTGACTGATGGGATGAATGGCTCTGCTGTTAGGAAGAAGAAGCAAAAATATCTCAGGGTCTGTGTTCTTTATCAACCGTAGAAGCGCTAAAAACAAATTGCTCTACAGCTGTGATCTTAGGGCTCTTCCTGCCCCAATCTCCACCCCCTTCATGAATTGCAGCCAATTGCTGCACAATTTAAAGCATCCGGAGCTAACAAGGAATAATTCTACCTGCAGGTCCAGGTTGGTGATGTAGCTGAATTGCTGTGGAAAAGCCAGAAGTAATTGTGGCTTTTCCACAGCGATTCAGTGCGATTGAAAAGCGGGACTTTTCAAGTCCCACTACTTTGCACAGTGGGCAACAGGATGAGGCAGCTCAACCCATGAGTGCCCTGCTGATAACAGAGTGGGTGGCAACCTTACCCAGGAAGCCTGTTCCTCCTCCCTGGGATCTTAATTTTATTTTAGAGAAATTGACTGTGGTTCCTTTTGAGGCTTCGGTTTCCGCTTCCTTGCAACATAGCTCTTGGAAGACTATTCTTTTGTTAACCCTTACTTCTGCCAGGCGGGGGGTCTGAGCTTCAGGCTCTTATGGCTTCTCCTCCTTTTTTGTTTTTTTTGTAAGGACAGGGTGTCCTTGCGTACTAATCCTTATTTGCCCAAGGTGGTGAATGAGTTGTCCCTTAATCTATTTGTGACATCCCCACTCTGGGCTATTAATCAAGGAGCCTGAATCCTCACCACCAACACTAGAAAGGGACATTGACTTAAAACAAAAATGGATACCCCAGTATTTCGTGATGCATCTCTCTGCATCAAGCACAGATGTTCTTCATCTCACATTGCTGCAGTCCTTACACTTGGGTAGTCCGCTGTCCTCGGTCGGCCCGAATATCAAAGTATAAGGCTGACGTCGGTCAAGGCGCATTTGACTGACATCAGAACGTCAGGGTATAAATGCGCATGACCGACGTCATATCCTCAGTCTTTTTTGCCGCATGGTCCGATGCAGAAGCAGCATTGCAAGTGCCGGTTGGCGTTCTGAGATTTTTCGATTTCGAAGTTTCAGACCGAGTTCAAAGTTGGCTAAGTACCCCGTTGGGGAATATTTTAGTTTTTCTTGCCTCAGTGATTTACCGGATGTCAGAAAAAGTCAATAATTGCATTTCTTGTGGGAAACAGATACCGCATAGAGATTATCATACTTTGTGTATTCCTTGCTTAGGGCCTGAGCACGACGTTGTTGGCTGTCACTCTTGTGCTAGATTCAATAAACGCACTATAAAGAGAAGGTTGGATTGTGCCAGGTTAGTCTTTGGGAAGCGGTGCAATTATAAAATGCCGTCGGATGCTCCGACGCCCGCTTCTTCGAAGAAGCGCAAGGACAAAGCAGTTAAGCCTAGGCTAGAAGAACCGTCTGTACCGGACGCCGGTTCTTTAGAGGTGTCGGTGGAGCTGGTGGCTCCACCGGAGGTTTCTTTGTGTTCCCAGGGTGAGACTTTATTATTGCAAGATGTGGCCTCTCAGGAGGCAGGTCAGGCTGAGGGGGCTTCTCAGGTTACTATACTCCCCTCCCTTCCTAGGGTGGCTAGGCCCTCTCCTTCTGTTTCAAAGGCTTCTCCCAGGGGCAGGCCAGGTTCAGTTTCAATTGGTGTCACCCCTAGTTCTTCTGGAACTGTGCCCAAGAAGCATATGCTTAAAATGGCAGAAGATTTGATTACTTTGATTAGGGGTTCTATGCCCCCTCCTGATAAGAGACCTAGGGTGGAGCCTGAGCTAGGGAGTTTTGAGCAGGCTTCAGATGTTTCAGAGTCTTCGGCTGAAGACTTGCAGGAGTACTCTCCTTATTCTGATTCTGATGTGGATGATTCTACTCCTTCTGCTTCTCCTCCTGAGGATTTTTCTTTTCAGAAACTCTTCATTCCATGAGGGAGCATTTTAAGTGGGAAGGTCAGGACTTCTCTGATTCCAGGAAAAGGCTTAGGGAATTTTTGTTTTACCCCAGCATAGGCCTTTGGCTATACCTCCTGTTTTGGATGTAGTGGAAGATGTTTTACAGAGGCTTCTCTTAATCCTGATTCTTTGCCTCCTGCTCCTGTTAAACCGGATAGGTATTACAGGGTGCCTGAAGCTCATAAGTTTTTTTTAAGAGTCCTAGGGCAGACCCAGAAACTGTTAGCCAGGGGCCTAAAGGTGTTAAGGCTTCTGTTGTAAAGAATCCGGTTCCTGCAGACAAAGAAGCCAGGGCCTTGGATAGATGGGGAAAGAATGTTTATACTTCTTCCACTCTTGCTATGAGGGCTTTGAATTGCCAGTTTCACATGTTGAAATACCAAAACTATCTCCTTTCACAATTGAAGGCTAAGGTTGATGCTCTGGCAGAAGGTATTGATTGTAAAGAGTTGCAAGATTTAGTACATGTTTCTGAACAGGTGGGTAAGCATTCTTTGCAATGTGGTTTTGATGCTGTACAGGCCTCGTCTAGGGTGGCTGCCACTGGGTCAGTTCTTCGCAGGCACGCCTGGCTGAGGGATCAGAATTTGTCTGATCATGTTAAAACAAGGATTTTAGATGCTCCTTTGCAATCTGACGTGTTGTTTGGTTCTCCTGTTGAGGCAGTTTTAAAGAAAATGGAAGACAAGGCTAAGTCTATGCAGACTGTTAAAGATTTTTTGCAGGTCCAGCCTCCAAAGTTTAGTAGAAATTGGCCTACTAAGGGGTGGACGTATCCTTCTTATGATTCCCAGTCTAGGGGTAGATCTAGACGTGGTAGGGGTAGAGCTCAGGGCTCTTTCAGGCCTAGAACAGGGAGTTCTCCTGCACAGTCTTCGGGTGAGGGCAGGGGTCAGTCCTTTCGTAAACAGACCCAATGACCTACCTTTTCAGCTGCCAGAGCCTTCTCGCCTGGCAGCACCTTTGGGAGGAAGGTTGGCACTTTTCAAAGAAAATTGGAGTTTAATTACCCAAGACAGATGGGTATTGGATATCATACACCACGGCTACAGGTTTTATTTCCATACCTTGCCTCCTTTCAAAGGCATGCCAGACGTTCCTCCTCAACAAAGAATAGAGGCTCACAAGCAAGTTTCTCTGTTGCTCCAAATAGGGGCCATACAGCCGGTCCCTATGCCAGAAGTGGGCCTAGGATTTTATTCTCGCCTGTTCCTAGTACCAAAGAAGGGGAACACGTGGAGACCAATTTTGGATTTATCTATCCTAAACACTTATCTGGACATTCCCAAGTTCAAAATGTTGACGTTGCAGCAGCTTTTACCTCTGCTGGGCAAAGATCATTGGATGGTAACTTTGGATCTCAAGGAGGCTTACCTTCATGTTCCTATCAGACTAAGTTGCAGGAAGTATCTGCGTTTCGAGCTGGGACTTCTCACTATCAGTTCTCTGCATTGCCCTTTGGCTTATCTACTGCCCGAGTGTTCACGAAAGTTCTGGCTCCAGTGATAGCTTTCTTCAGGCTAAAAGGAATACAGATCTATCCTTATTTGGACGACTGCCTGATTCTGGCTCAAGGAAGGGAAGAGCTTCTTCATCATTTGGAATATGTGATAGCAGTGCTAAGATGCCTGGGGTATTCTGTGAACGAAATAAAGTCCAGTCTAGTACCCTCTCAGGACATGTGCTTTCTGGGTGTGAGACTGAATACAGCATCCCAGATGGCCTTTTAACCCCGGACAAACAAAAGAGTCTATCCCTTTACTTCCATCAACTATCTCATCAGTCCGGGCTGACTGCAAGGACAGTCCTTCAAGCCTTAGGGTTCATGGCATCTTGTATTCTGGTGCTTCCCAATGCCAAACTGCATATGAGGAAGCTACAATGGTATCTCAAAAATGTATGGAAACAGCACTGCCAGGATCTGGACACTGTCATTCAAATAATACCTTGCATTCAAAAGGAATTTTTGTGGTGGGCTCAGGAATGTCACCTAAACAAGGGACTCTCTGTGACCCGGCCAGAGGCGAGTCAGATTTTAACGACAGATGCCTCAGACAAAGCTTGGGGAGCTCATCTAAATGGAAAGTGGATACAAGACAAGTGGCCTGCCAGACTACAACATCTACATATCAACATGAAGGAGATGTTAGCAGTCCAGTTTGCATTAATAGCTTTCAAGGAATTACTTCTTCCAGGGCAGGTGTTGATTCTAACAGACAACACAACTGTCATGTTGGTACATCAACAAGCAAGGGGGAACGCATTCTTATCCTCTATGCAGGCAAGCAATGATTTTGTGGGAGACTGCTCTCAGTTTACAGCTCAATCTTCAGGCAAGGTTTCTGCCAGGAGCACAGAACTCCTTAGCAGATGTGTTGAGCAGACGAATTATGGATCCCCACGAGTGGAAATTGGATTCTCATGTATTTCAGAAATTGACAGTGTCATGGGGAACTCCAGACATAGATCTGTTCGCTTCTCCACTAAACCATCAGCTGCCAAAGTTTTGCACAAAAAGGTTTCATCCCACAGCTTGGAGAGTGGATGCTCTTTCTTTCAATTGGAGCAATCTTCATGTGTATGCCCTTCCACCTCTACCTCTCCTCCCAAAGGTACTTCTAAAGGTCAGACAGGACAAGCCAAGGATGATTTTAATAGCTCCGGATTGGCCTCGACAGCACTGGTACCCATTACTGAGAAGTCTGGTACGGAAGCCTCCATGGCCTTTGCCTTCGATTCCACACCTGTTGTCACAGGAGGACAGCCATTTGCTCAATGTCAAGCTTCACTCTCTGCACCTAACAGCCTGGCATATACTGTTTTGAACCATAGTGGGCCTCCACTTCCTCAGCAAGTTTTGAATGTTATTTTGGAAGCTAGAAGGCCTAGTACAAGAAAAGTGTACGCAGACAAATGGAAGAGATTTTTATTTTGGAGTGCAGCAAAAGATTTTGATGTTTCTGAGCCTAATTTGTGTGTGGCTCTTCAATATCTTACTGAGTTACTAGACAAAGGTTTGTCTTTCTCTTCTATTAAAGTTCATGCTGCAGCAATTTCGGCTCACTATGATTGCGACCCACCATTGTTTTCTCATCCTTTGTTCAAGCAATTTCTTAGAGGGGCAAAGAATATAAGACCCCCACGAAGAGCTCCTACTCCTGCTTGGGATCTCAATTTTGTGTTGGAGAAACTCACTCTACAACCTTTTGAGCCTGCAGCTACTTCTGAGTTGAAATATTTGTCATGGAAGACTGCTTTTTTGTTGGCCATTACCTCTGCAAGAAGGGTTTCTGAATTGCAGGCCCTTATGGCGGTTGAGCCTTTCTTGATTTTCCATAAGGATAGGGTATCATTACGCACTAATCCTTCTTTTATGCCTAAGGTGGTTTCTAGTGTGGCTTTAAACCAAACTATTCATTTGCCTACTTTTTATGCAAATCCCCAAAATAAAGGGGAAAAGATTTTGCACACTTTAGATGTACACAGGCAGTTGCGTTATTATTTGGACAGAACTAAAGGGTTCAGGCAGTCTCAGCAGTTGTTTGTTTCTTTTGCTTTGAGTTCTTAGGGCAAGCCTGTGTCAAAACAAACTATTTCTAAGTGGATTGGGTTTTGCATTGCTTTCTGTTATTCCCATCATGGCAAGGAGATTCCAGCTGGGATTAGGCCTCATTCCACTAGGGCTACTGCCACTTCAACAGCTTTTGAGGGAGTGTCAACCAAGGATATTTTGGAGGCAGCTACTTGGAGTTCAGTGCATACTTTCTCTAGGCATTATCACCTGCCACTTTACTCTAAATCCAGGGCTGGTTTTGCCACTGCTGTTTTGCAGGGCATTTTGGCAGCTCCTGCTTCCTTGTAGTTAGCCATCCTCCCTTACCTCTGCTTTGGGATTCTACCCAAGTGTAAGGACTGCAGCAATGTGAGATGAAGAACATAGTACAGTTTTGTACCTACCATAAATGTAGATGTTCAAGATCCACATTGCTGCAGTCCAATTTACCCTCCCTCCTTCCCTCTGTAGTTAGAGGTGGTTGTGTGGGTTGGGTTGTACATATTGTGTATATTGTATATATTGTACATATAATTAGTGCAAGGGTGGTTGGTTGGTTGTTTGCTGTCTTTTGGTTTTGACCTTTATTTTTAGGGTCTTCTGACATCTGGGGCAAGAAAAGACTGAGGATATGACGTCGGTCATGCGCATTTGTACCCTGACGTTCTGATGTCAGTCAAATGCGCCTTGACCGACGTCAGCCTTATACTTTGATATTCGGGCTGACCGAGGACAGCAGACTACCCAAGTGTAAGGACTGCAGCAATGTGGATCTTCGAACATCTACATTTATGGTAGGTACAAAACTGTACTTTTCCCTTAAGAGCATGCAGGGAACACACTCAGTTCAGGGGCCGATTTTCCATCTCTGTCCAGATCCCCAGTAAGAGTCCCCACTGGCACAGCTGTAGAGTTGAGTCCCCAGCTGAGTGTCCAAGCCAAGTTCTCCATCACTCTCAATGTGAAACCAGTGCTTCATGAGACTGCTCCAGGCAACTGACACGCACACTCTTTGAGGTTTGATTTTCACACACGCACACACCTGAGAAAGGCTGGCACAGATTTACTAGCTATGCCCCAGGTAGTTAGACTGCCACCAGACACTCCAAAGCCAGCTACACTAAGGCTCTTACAAGGGTACCTGCTTATACTGAGTGAAATTAATATGAATACAAATGATAGTGTTTGGCCAATGCAGTAAGGCTTTCAGCAGTGGCCACAGTGTCACCAAATATATACCAGTCCTCTCAAAGTTTAAAATATTCGCTAAAGGACCAGTCACAATGAAATGTTTAAATTTATTTAATAATAAATATTTAGCATTTTCATGTTCTTTTATCTAGTTTTACAGTAAACATCACAGTTTCAGTCACAAGAAATATTATAGTAACACAGATGAATAGATTCTCACAGATGCAGAAACAGTACTTAACTCATCTTGCTATATTTTCCTGATTCATCTAAAGAATTATTATTCCTTGGTTACTTACTGGAGCAAGACAAGATGAAGTAGGTGAGGGGTCCTTCTTTATCAGCTTCCAAGCAGAGTGCTGTGAGACTTCAGTCTCGTCTAGTGTTAAACATCATTTTGTCCTAGATTACAGAAAGACATCACATACATCTGGTCATCTGACTTCTGGTTCCCATGCTACCCCCCATTGCTAGAAATTTCCAGGATTTAGCATGTGTTAATAACACACACACACACACACACACACACACACACACACACACACACACACACACTTTTGCTCAGATCTGTTGTAGCTGCTTCTGGAAGTCATAAAACAATTTGAAACTTGTAGCAATTAGTTCACTGCTAAAGATGATACAGAAGGCTTCCTAGTGCTTATTTTTCCCAGGCATTTTGTCAATGGCTGCGGTAAGACACAATCTTTATGGCCTAATCTGGGACTGAGCCTAACTTCTTCGCTTCCAGTATTCTAAATTAAAATTTATACATTTAGTCAGTTGTAATACAGTCAGGACCCCTTGTTGGTACATTTGTACAGATGCTTCTGTTGAAAAATCAGTTTGATATGCAAATTACATATAATTCTTTACAAAATGCCAGCTAGCTGTGCTGGCATATGTTACACATCCACTGCCCTACTTCTCCTGGCATAGCTGGCAATACCTGACATTGTCATGTTGTTCATTTGCCTACTTTTTTCCCTTTTCCACAGTCTGCTTAGTAAGAAGGTGTTGCACTTGTTGGATGTGCATAGACAACTCTGATTTTATTTGGATAAGACTAAGACTATTAGGAAATCTGATCAGGTCTTTGTTTCCTTTCATCCCAGGTTCTTTGGGATTAGGTGTGTGGTAGCAGACTATTTCTTAGATCTCGAAAGATATTTCTTTTTGTTATTCTTTTCATGGTAAGAGCCTTCCTTATTCTGTTAAGGCTCATTCTACTAGAGATGTGGCATCATCTGGTACTTTTTTCAAGGGGTTGGATACTAACCCTTTTCCTGAGGCAGCTACCTGGACTTCTGTGCACAGTTTTACCAAGCAACTACAAGTTGCATGGTATTTCCAGAGCTCAGTCTGGTTTTGCTAGGGCCATCCTTCATGGCTTCCTAGTGCGCTCTGCTGGTCTTTCCTCCTCTCAAGTTTCTTCCTGAGCTTTAGTACTCTTCCTAATGTTATGAATATTGCAACAGTGAAATGGAAGGACATAGTACAGTTGTGTAAAATCTTAACCAAAATGGTAGATGTCCTTCTCTTCACTATTGCAGTATTCACTCCCCCCCCCCCCCCTCTGGCCCATTTGTCTTCTGGATGTACTGGTTACCTCTTTGTTTTCCTTGGACTGGCGTTCCTGTAGGGGATTTCAGTTCTGAGGATGGTACAGCCGGACGTCACCTTTATCCTATGCTACATGAGGAGCATACGTGTGATGTACGGCGTACCTTAAAAGCAACTTAAAGCTTTGGTATACTGACTGGGCATCAGGCTGCCCTAGGCAGGGGATCCCTAATGTTATGAATACTGCAACAGTGAAGAAAAGGACATCTACCATTATGGTAAGATTTTACACATCTTTACCTTCTTCTCACTTCAAACCAGAAGAGATAATGGGAACATGTTATGTCTGTGCAAGATCTTGTCAAGGAGATATGAATGGTGTACCTGGACATTTTGGACCTAGGCAGAAGGAGAGGCATCAGCAGCTGATTGTAGGGAGAGCTGCTACCTGGATCTCTGAAAGTACATCTTCACAGGGTTGTAAATTCATGAAATGGCCTACAGACTATGTGGTGAAGAGTGAATACACCGAGGCACTCGAGAGCACAGGACAGGTAGAGGAAGGTCAATGGAGAAGGTAGAGATTGTGAAATGCACTAGATTGTCTCACTGACTCCTTCTGCAGTCAAGCAAATGTAATACAAAGATGATTTTCTCTTATGGGTTAGGAATATCCTTCCTGCCACTCTCTAGTTCTTTCATGAGTTGGGGTTCCCTCTAAGTTGGACATGTATATGTATTCTTTATCAGTAATTTTGTATCAGGTCTGTGTTTTTGTAAATGAACATTAATGTGTAGCTGGCATTTTACTAATTGAAATACCCAAGTATGGATGCATGAAGTGTACCTAGACACCACCTTTTGCAGAAAGAAGTGCCATGTTCTAATTAATGAAGAAACATCTAACCACGGATTCATCAAGGTCCTTTCTTAGATCTGTTGTTATGGTAAAAACCTATTTGTTTCTCTTTATCCTAAAGGACAAGATAGAAAAATGCTTTAGTGATGAAATTAATGATACACTGAAAGACTTTCAAAATATAAGAAAGTTTGATGCTTTTTAAAATGTTGCAGAATTGAGGAGGACGGTATCTAAATTTTGCATGCAAGTGCAGTTGGCATTTATGTTGCATCTGTGAGAATAAATTTTAAATAGTGTTAGTACTGGATAGATCCTACTTGCAAAGTTAGCAAGATTATTTTCACTGTAGCTTTCTTTGGTTAGGGGCAGATTAGTTAGTGTATTATATTCTTATTTATAGTGTGTTTTGTGGATGATCAGAACTGTGAACTGATGGTAATGTGCTTGTTGCTACAAAAGTAGAGCTGCAGTTAATACTTAAAAAAAACTTTTGGGAAAGCATGATTTTTAAAAGTGAAATATGCAGCAGGGCTCATGAAAATATCAGTAGGCTTTCCAATGGAGTCTGACACTTTAGCTGTTGCAACCTCACTTTTCATGGGTTCACAAAAGTTATTGCATAGTCTAGCAAAAATGTTGTTGGTCTTTTGATATCCCATTTGTGTCTTGTGTGTATTGTATCAAAAAGTCTGAGGAGTTAACCTTGTTAGACCTTGGGAGATCTAGGTGAAGGGTTTGAGCATACTATCTGAAAGATTCCTAACCAAAACTGTCCGCTGAAGTCGAACAAAAAAAAAAAATCCTCCAGCAAAATAGCAGTGCAGTGCCATTCAGAAAGGGAAGCAAACACTACAGAAATGCCTTTGTTTTCTTTTTATCACATAATGTGATCGCTGTACAAACACAGCAAGGGGTCCCACCTGTTTAAAAAAGCTGTTGGTGCCCCAACAGTTAATTTTGGACCATTCCATAGTGTTAAGTATTATCTCCAGGATCCGACTTAAGTTGCATGAGTTTGGGTACTTAATCTGTGGGTGCACTGCCATGGCAGCTTTATAACTACATATCCAAGTTTAATTTTAGGACATGCCTTGACTCATTAACAATGCTAGCATTGCATTGAATGCGATGAAAAATGTGTCCGTTGCCTTAGATTTACCTAAGAGTTTCCTGAAGAACAGCTGAAATTAAAAAAAAAAAAAGTTTAATTGAAAAGGTGAAACACTGATTTGATGTAGCTTCTTACTTAAATATTTTTAAGGCATTTCATTAATTTAATTGTGATACCGACTATGGTTTATTCAGAACTTCATTAAGGTTTACAAGCACTGTTTGTTTACAGTGCCGGTCAGAGCACCACACAGGAGAAGTTGAATTCATGTCTTATGCAGAGCTAGTGGTCATTGTGTGTCAGCAGTCATCACGCTGCCTACATTTTGGAGATCTGTGAGTTAAGTTGCCTCTGTTTTACAAGGTTTTTAGGAGCACCTCATTTCTTGAATTCTTTAGTATAACTCAGACATTACCGCAATTAGTTGTTGTGCTGCAGTATTATTGGTCTGGTTTTATTATTTTATTTGCAATCTGTCTGTTTTTTAAATAGTTTTTATTCAATTCAGGAAAGAGCATCTTTCTGTAAAAATACTGTTGTGGCATGGGAACTTTCACATATGGATATAGCTCCTTTTCTTTAACACAAACAACATGAAGTGCTGCCTCTTAGCCACTGTTGGTAAGAGGTAATGCATTCTTTTCATGAGTTACTTTGGTATCCCTGCTGAGAGGTAGACTTCCAGTCATCATCATTCAGTTGCACTGCTGGCAGAAGGTGGGATGTTAGTGTTTTCTTGTCTTTTTGCAGTCTTGGCAGGAGGTAGTGTTATTTTTACCACAGTTACACCAACGTTGTCGAGTCTACTCATTTAGAAAAAGCGCTTAGTAAACCCAGTTAGCAAAGTGCAGATATACAAATATATGCTGGAGTAGCATTCATAGCAGAAGGTATCATTTTTCTCTCCGTCTTACAGAGGTGCTTCTGACCAGGCATATAACAGACCTTATGCTTGCAAGTGTTACTACAATTTTCATTTAAGCTGCAATCTGTTTTTAACTTTGTAAACTTATTCTGTGTAACATGGTTATTCATTTAGAACACACAGAATAATACAAGCTCCTCATGGGGGAAGGGTTGATTTACTGTAAGTAATTAGCATTCTGGCATGGTTGGCGTGACATTTGACTGGCACATTCAAACTAGTGAACTGAACCATTGGGAAATGGCAAAGAAGGCAGTATCTGGTAAGCAGACAGATAGAGGAGGGCATTCCTTCATCATTATTGAGGGGTAAGGCATTGTGATTGAATGTAAATATGTGAAGCTTGCAGTCAGAAGCAGGAAACATAACTGTGCTTCTGTTAGATCTTGGCAAGACTTCTGCATTGCAGGCTTTGAAATAAAAGAAAATTCCATATGTCTTCATTGTTGCTGGAAGTCTCATTGCAGTTAACTCTTTATGGTCTGCAGTTCTCTTGTTCTTTGTATTGACACATCCCTGGGTGTCTGTACATAGTTAAATCTTAACATTTACTGTAGATCCTAAACCGTGCACATTTTGTATCAAGAAGGAAACTGAAGTTACTCTGTAATAGAGTTAAGAATAAATAGGGGGTGGTATTGAAGGAAAAGGACTAGGATGATAGTAGGATCAGACAGTGTAAGCTATATTTATGCAGGTTGTCTTATTGCAAAGGAACACACAACTGAGAAAACAAGTACTCCTTTGCCCTCCTGATAAACAGTGGACAAGTATGATAACTGCATTAAACAGTGGGCAACATGATAGTTGAGTTGAACATGTGTGTGTAAAATGTCATAGGTGTTGTTTATTTTGGTGAGCCATGACACAGATAACCATACTATGTGAAGATTAATTTTTAATAAGATGTACAGATAGTGTTTTCACACAGATGCATTATGATTTTAATTAAATTCCCTGCAACAGACTAAAATAAATATATAGTCTGTAATCAGCATTGCTCCCTCTGGTTGTCCAGTGCTTAATTTTTGGTGGCCCTTGTAGCATGTTTTATTTCTTTAGTAAAAAAATACATTATTTCTGTTTCACTGTTGCAGTCATTCACATTACAAAATGTAACCCATCACAATATTTTATAGTGTGAATAAGATACAGTAATAAAATTGAATGTAGTTCCAATCAGATCATGTTTGAGGTAGTATGGTCTCTAGAACAGTCTCATTTTCTTTAATTGCTACACAGCATATACCTAGAAAAGGATGAATAATGAAATTTTAGTCCATCACAATATTTCATACTATAAAAAATATAATCAAATATAATTCTAAAAGAGGTTACATTTGGAGTTTGTTTGTTTGTGTCTTGTGGCTTTTCCCGGTTAGGGGTCGCCACAGCAGAACTCCGGTCCGCTAATGATTGGTAGTGGATTTTTACATACCGGGTTACCAGCCCTGACACACAGCCTTCAAAACAGGGTTACATTTGGAGTAATTGTATTTATAGAACAGTCTAATTTTCTTAAGTATAACTGTTCATAGGGTAATTATTCTGCAGATTTTTGCACAAGTTATACAACCCTCAGAATAAGATATGCAGTCAGATTTTTTTTAAAGATCCCTGCTGCTGGGATTTCAGCCACTGTGTCCCCCCATATGTCCAACTTCTACAACTGAGAACTATTCCCCTTCAGAGTAACAGGAGCCTACAACCTGAGATGGCAGGAAGTTCCCAGTATAAATCCCACACCTGTAGTCTTAAATCTTTCGTGTTGAGAGTTCAGTGCTTTTGCCTTGTTATACTAAGTTTGATAGCTGTCTTCCCAGCATGTTTCAGCCTGCTTGTGAGCTAGCCTCAGGAGTCATGCAAGTACTCTGTTGAAGAATCTTTCTTTTTCGTTTGATAGTGTAGTAGTGTTACTGAAGGGGTGATGGTTATATTTTTGTGAGTTGTGGGATGTGAACTTTATGCTGCATTTGTGGAAGGAAGATTATGCAAAAATTTGCATAACCACTACATCTTCTGCCTGGCCATGATTTAAAACAGTGCATTTCTTATCAGGGATTCACCTTGAAAGCCTCAGAATTAGGGAGAATTCCCTTGGAACACTTTTGACTGGAAGAGGATTGAGACCTTCAACTGGTCTGTGATGACATCTTTATAAAGTCATCCTCTGCATCCTGCTTGTCTTTCATGAAAAAGCAAACTAAGGGGATAACAGAGAGGGATGCAGGAGCTATGACACTGGTCCGAGGATGACATTTCTGGTGAGTCACTTTCCCTGTTCCTGAGCCATACATCTAGTTGTCCACAGGCCTTTGACAGTGCCCCTTTGGAGATACCATGCCTTGGGATACTGACATATCTGACCCGACCAATAAATAGGATTCTGCTTTCATAGATGCCCAGGCCAGAGTGCATGTGGCCGAAAGTCATTTTATCGTATCTGAAGGGGAAGATGGCATCCATACTATTTTCGTTAGAAGAGATCGCACATCACAGAATAAAAGTATACCACTTTTGTATTGAAGCCAAAACTTCCACAGCAGTTGTCACACACAAAAAAGCCCAGAAGTGAGGTGCACATTTCACCACTCTGGTTCCTAGCAAATGTCTGGTTCAGAGTCCTCTGATGGGTCTGCTTCTGTTTATTTTCCCTTTCTCGGGTTGTCATAGAGTAGTGGATTTCCTTGGCTTAGGAGTTCCTGAAAGCCTTAGATTATAGCCAGGGTGTGGACCTTTAGTTTTTGAGTCCCCTGTACTAGGCGAAAGAGGGGACCCCTCACCTACACAGAATTAAGACCCCCCAGAATAGTCAAGGGGTGGTGGAACTGGACTATTTTTCTTTTTTTCTTCCTGGAATATGATACATAGAGGGCACATTTTTTGGATCTCATTTGGAGAGACCTTTATGAAAATGAAGGATTTCTTTAAATGGGAAAGGAGGCATCAGAGGCCCAGAAGAAAGATTTTAACTTGGTGGACATGGATGCTCACAAACCTATGACCATCTGTCCTTTTTATGGGAGGCCTGAATTATGCCTTCCTTGCAGCCTCCCAGGGACCTGACTCCCATCCTCCTACTCACAAAAACCTGACATGCTGTACAGGATCCAGGGGTCCCATAAAGATTATACAGGAATCCTGTGTCAGATCCAACTGCATTGTTTATGGATCCATTAAAAGGGTTTAGATTGGATCCTGCTCCCAGCATTCTCTCGAATGACAAAAAAACTCATGGCTTTGGATCGATTTGGGAAAAAAGGTTTGTACAGCTGCACCCTGGCCTTCAGGACAATGAATTGTTGAATGTATATGATGAGTTTCAGAATGCCATCCTGGACCACCTAGTAGAAAGGCTATTAGAGGTGTCTGATGCCAACCTCAGGGCAAAACTCAGAGTTTAGTTAGGTATACACTGCTGTAAATAGGGCATCCAAGGCAGGAACCACTGAATTTGGTATCAGGAGACATGCATGACTGAGGTTGCCAGATGATGTCAAAGTACACCTTACTACCTAAGGAGCCACTTTTTGTGAATTTGTCTAATGAAGTGTTTAAGAGAATGGAGGAAACGTGAAAGGCATGAAGCACGTTAAACAACACCCTGTTGCCATTTTTGACAAAAATTACCCCTTAAACTATGAGCTTTTATATTGCAGGCAAGAGCAAGATTAGGCAGCAAAAGGAAAACTGAGTAAGAAATAGCAAGAGATGAAAAGGGAAAGCTGGGGGGGGGGGGTACAGGGGCCTTCTTCCAGCATGTACAGCCATGATTTCATGAGAAATTCCCCCCACACCATGCCCTTTCGAAACGCAATCTCCTCATAGCCTTAATCACGATTACTGGAAGATTGTTAGAGTGCTTTCCAGTCTAGGAATCTATAACCAACCACAAACGAGTTTTAGTTCACTTCAAATAGATACAGACTTCAGTATGCAAAACGTCCTACTGCGATACTGAATTCTAACCATCCTGTGAGACCTCCTGGCACAAAAGGTCATAGAATATGTACCCTGTAGTGAATAAAATCAGGGGGTTTATTTCAGGTTCTTAGTTACTGGAAAAAAGGGTACTTGGAAACTCATTCTCTACCTTTTTTGAAACTCTGCACATTTCAGGAGTTCCAAACTTCAAAGTGTTAACCCTTCAGGTCATGTTCTCACACGCACATCATTAGTGTCAGTTATGCAGAGCCTCATGATCTTATTGTGAACATTTCCAGTTGCCGACGTAGAAAAGATAGCAATTGTAGATTATTCAAGTGCATAGAGTTCTGCATGACCAAGAAAAGAAAACAATGCATCTTTTCATCAAGAAATATTTTCTGATATTTACTCTTCTTTGTGTCAAAATGGCCCTACATTGTTCGCATCTGTGTATTGGATATTTAAGTGAGTGTGTCACATTTGATTGTAGACCGTGTAGCATGTACCAATGGATGGTTTGGTCACAAGAACAAAGCTGAAGTGACTAAACAAACCCAGTATTGGGTAAACCTGCACTGCCCTCACCTAAACATGATTTATTGCAATTATTCAGTGATACTGCTAAAGGAAATAGCTTTTTTTTTTTTTTATATATATTTAAAGTACTGCCCCTGTATAACAGAACTTCAGTTCTCTTTCACCTTTTCCTGAATATCCAAGTATGTCCTTCTATTCAATGTTACAGTATTCTGTACATATGGGGTTGTATTCCATCCATCTACCAAACGTCCTGCCTGTATACAAAAGCTTAGAGCCACTGCCTGTACGTGGGATGTCACATGATGGCCCAAAGGTTGACTCGTACATTTGGTCTGCCATCGGATACTGTTGGTTTTGTCTTCCAGTTTCAGATAAGTACCCCATAGAGGATTTAATATATTGCTACTGCCTTTTGTTTTTGTTAATGTCATCCAGGAAGGGCAAGTGTAGGTGTGGAAGGCAAATTCCACATGTAGATAGTCATGAGTTTTGCTTGTTTTTAGGGCCTAATCACGACCACTGGGCCTGCTTTATTTGTCAGGTTTTTATTCCTAAACTTTGCACAGTCGTCTGTCAGCCTTGAATCTTTATTTAGAAAACCAAAGACTCAAACTTCTGGCTAAGGACGCTATGGAAGGTTGCATGAGTGCTTCTAAGCCGACTGTAAAGAGGAAGGTTAGCAAGGCTAGGCCCGAATCCTCTTTAGCTGCACTTACTCCCTCAGACATACCCTTTGAGGTTGATGAAAACCTGGTGGTGCGACCGGCGGTAGGGTCTGCTCCCTCTGCGCGTACCGGTATGGAAGCCACCAGGAGTGTGGATCCTAGCACAACCGAGGCTATGCAGACATCTGGTTTGGATGACTTGGGAGAACCAAGGCTCATTACTGCAGAGGATTCTGGGATTGTTCTAGCTTCTTTGTTTAAGGAGGTGTTGGAGGTAAGGCCTGTGTCCACCATTTCTCTCCAACAAGAGAAACATGTTAAAAAGAAACAAAATAGACCTGTTCCTGCTCCTTTCCACCCTTACGTCGGATTGGGATGTTTTTTCGCAGGGTCTCATTAAGGCTGTGATGGCTCTGAGGCCTCCGGCTCTGGCTTCTCCTATAGCCGGCCTGGTCTTCTCCTCCTCTCTGGTGCTGCTGTCCGGGGTCTCAGGGGCCTTCTGGGCAACCTTTGGAATTCCAAATTCATAACACTGATTCTGAAGAGTCTTCTTCAGATGAAGACTCCTTAGCATATTCCACCCACCCAGATTCCTTCTCCACTGGAATATGCATCCCAGAGAAAGAGTCTAATGGGGGGACTCTCCCATTGAATAGTTTTCCTTTGGGGAAACTATTAATAAAATGAGGGAATTAAGGGGTATTCTTCTCAAATCTCTGAAGAACAAAAGAGATATTATGAGCTACTCCAGTTGGATGCCCCTGCTCCTTCAGGAGTTCCACCAGTCCCGCCTGCCTTCTTAGATGCCTTTAAGGCAGCATCTAAAGCCTGTGACTCACAGGCCCCTGCCCCTAAAAGACCTGATCACTTCTATAAGGTCCCTGAGGATTGCAAGTTTCTTTTTATATGTCCCTCAGCTGACCAGCTGTGGATTCCATTTTTTCAGATAAATATTTACCAAACTGCTTCCTTCTGATAAGGAAAGTAAAATTTTAGAAAGACTGGATAAGAAGGTCTATACCTTTTCCACCTTGGCTATCGGGGCTTTAAATTATCAGACACATATGTCTAGGTGTGCTTTGGCCTTGCTGTCTCTGGCTACCCAGGCTCTTTCCCCATTGCTGGACTCCGAGGCTAAATCTTTGTCTCTTTCACTTTTATCAGCCTCCTCCCAGGTAGGTAGACACTCAATCAAGTGTAGTTAATGTAGATTAATATATACTGTTTACCTTTAAGAAGCTATCCAAGGGCTTGCATTACAGTAAAGGTACTGAACACGTGCGAGCCTGACTGCCATTTTGTAGTTAGTATCTGAGATGTGAACATATTTGTGTGTGTGTGTGTGTGTGTATGTATGTATATATATATATATATATATATATGTGTGTATAAAAACTCAGTTCATTTGTATTTAAAGATGCTGCTACCCATCCTGATGTGTTTGTACATATTAAAGCATCTGAACGAAACCCCAACCTTCTTGTTATTTGCATTAGAGGTGAACGAGCAACATGGTGACAGAAGTGGTATATCCAAAAGTTCATGGTATCAGAACCAGCATATTCAAAGGGCCTGCAGTCAGAACCGGCATACTAAAGGGACATGTAGTTTAAAACAGCTTGGCAAAAACAATTTAAGGCACTTATCCAGATGTTGGTGGAATATAGACGAGTAAAGCATCCCAAAACTGTGCATACTTTGTAAAACAGGTCAGAAACTCATTTCAGGTGTTAAAACTTGCTCAGTTCTTATTCCCATGATACAAAACGAGGCATGCAGAATGTTCTAAATAATTTTCGCATAAACAAATATGTACGATATTGATAAAAATATTCAAATTACTGTGGAAAAATGTTTGAAATAAAGTCTGATTGCATAAAACGAATAAAATAAAAGGAAACCGCATTTTCGCAAAGCATATGTATTTTCGTATTAAGCAAAGATATCTGAGTTTTCAGAAGTGTATAAAGTGTTTGCATGTTTGTGCAGTATTACAGGAAAGCAGTTTTGCAGAGTACAGCCATTACAAGGCATATTTCGCAGAGTACAGCCATTACACAAAGTAAAGTATTTCAAAGAGTTTATTGTGCATTTGAATGTTTTTACAAGCTCACAGCACCGTTTGTTGTTACATAATTACAAGGGCCACAGTTTCAGTGTTTTTGTGTATACTTTGTGGGCATGACAGATGGATTTCAAAGGCCCAGTGCACTTGTGTTTGATAGTAATATTGCTGAGAATTGGAGAGTGTTTGAGTAAGAGTACGAGATTTTCATACAGGCTGCTTTTTCTGATAAAGACCGTATGAATGCATTTATTCTACTTAATTTAGCTGTATCAGAAGCTAAAGAAAGGGAGTGCTCATTTGTGTATGCACATGCTGTTTATGCTGGAGAGGAGGGAAACTTTCATATTGTACAGGCTGAGTCAAGGGAGGGCCCAGAGTGCTTAAAACGTAAATTTAGAGAAATGTGTAACCCCCAGAAAAATGTTACAATGAAAAGGCACTTATTTTACACAAGGGATCAAAAGCCTTGTGAAACCTTTGCAGAGTATATAACTGACCTGAGAAATAAAGTTAAAACATGCAGATTTGGTGACTTAAGGGATGAGTTGATAAAGGACAGACTTGTGTGGTATAAAAGACAATGCTGTGAGAGAGATTTTGCTTCGTGACAGGGATTTAACTTTGAATAAGGCCATTGAGATTTGTCAGATATAGTTTATAGAAAAAAGCACACAAATATAATTACAAATGAGAGCAGCTCTAGAAGGCGCAGTGATAAAGCTCATGTTGATAGTATGCAGCATGTAGCTAAAAGAAAAAGGCCCAAGCACATGGCAGCTGTAATGCTTGTAGCACTCGCTGGTAAACCCCAGAACTTTCTAGCAAATTCCAGACTGTGCACAGCCTCAGTGAAGCACAAGAGTGAGTCAGCATACTCAAAGCATGGGCCCCCCACCCATTTTCATTGCTAACTGTCGTAATTGTGGTGGCAGTCATGAATCTAAAAGGGAACAGTGTTTAGCTTTTGGTCAACAATGCCACAAATGTAATAAATGGAATCACTTCAAAAGATTTTGTAAGTCAAAAGAATGTAGGCACTCTTTTTTTATTAAAAGAGAACATTTTAAGAAACGAGTTGATCAGTTAGTCTGTGGCAAGCCTACTCCTTATGTTGATGGTGTGTCAGAGCTTAATGAAATGGTCAGTGCAGTTGATTTAAGGGCAAAGACTGAAGTATTTTGTACTGTTCTGATAAATGTCAAATCCACAGCTCTCAAAGTTGATACAGGCTCTAAGTGTAATGTTATGTCTGCAGAAACATTTGCTAGAGTATGTATAGGTGAAAGGGTTGATTTGGCAAGGTGTACGAAACTTGTTGCTTATGGAGGTGAAGAAATTCAAACCCGAAGGCTCAGTAGTGCTTTTATGATGTTCATCGTGCATACAGCTACAGTCATAACAGATGGGTTCTCCTGCCGTCAGGCGGGTCCTCGGTCGGCCGATTTCCAAAGTCTAGGTCTGGCGTCGGTTGTCGTCGCTTCTTCCCTGACATCAGAGCGACAGGGGTATAAAGGAACTAGCCGACGCCATTTTCTTCAGTCTTTCTTGCCGCGCGGTGCCCGAAGCAGAAGCAGTTCGCAAGTGCCGGTCGGCCAGCTCCTGAGATTATGAAAATTTGGAAACCGAAGTCTTCTTAAAGCTACGCACCGCTGGGGAAACTTTTCTTGCCTCAGACCGATGTCAGACAAAGTTAATAATTGTATTTCATGTGGGAAGCAAATACCGCATAAGGATTTCCATTCCCTCTGTATTCCTTGTTTAGGCCCAGACCACGACGTCTCGGTCTGTCGCTTTTGTGCTACATTCAACAAACGCACTATTAAGCGTCGGGCGGAGTTCGCCCAGCATTATTTTGGGAAAGCATTTAACTATACTATGTCGTCGGATTCTCCGACTCCGGTTTTGTCTAAAAAACGCAAAGACAAGGACCGACACTCGAGGTCCGCGGCCTCTACCGACACCACGCCAAAACCGACTACACGTGGTCCGGTTCTCAGCGAGGCGCCTACGCAGCCCCTGATTACCGACAACACATCTTTGACGGTGTCTCCTATACCTGAGGTCGCAGGCTCCTCGGCCCACACCCTGACTACAGATACCGAAGCCGCTCTTGGCATTGAAACACAGAATGTGGACAGGTCCACCTCCACTCAAGGTGTCTTCAGACCTTCCTCTTCTTTCTCCATCAAGGCTTTCACCAAGTCTAAAGCAACCATGCACTCTAAGAGACCAGGTACACAGGGCCCATCTCCAGGCCCCATGCCTAAGAAACAGATGCTTAAAATGGCCGAGGATTTAATTACTCTAATTAGAGGTTCTCAGCCCCCACCGGACAAAAGGCCCAGAGTGGAGGAAGATTCCCCCTCCTCTGATCAGGGCTCCATTATTTCAGAACACTCTGATGATCAGGAACAGTCTTTTTCCCCTTTTGAAGACTCTGATGCGGAGGAGTCCATCCCTTCTGTATCCCCCCCCCTGAGGATTACTCATTTGGGGAAACTTTGCATACCTTAAGGGAACACCTCCACTGGGAAGGCCAGGATTATTCAGATTCCAAGAAAAGGCTCAGGGAATTTCTCTTGTTACCCCAGCACAGGCTTCTAGCTATACGTCCTGTCTTGGACATCCTAGATGATGTTTACTCGGAGGCCTCCCTTAACCCGGACTCTCTACCTCCAGCTCCAGTTAAGCCTGACAGGTACTACAGGGCTCCTGACTCACACCAATTTCTATACAAAAGCCATGCTGCTGACCTAGAAACCATCTCACAGGGCCCCAAGGGAGTTAAGGCCTCCATTGCCAAAAATCCATTGCCTTCCGAGAGAGATTCCAGATCCCTAGAAAGGTGGGGAAAAAAGGTATATACCTCGGCTACCTTATCCATGAGGGCCTTAAACTGTCAGTTTCATATGCTAATATACCAACAGTTTTTGTTATCACAATTGAAAAGCAAAATGTCTCAACCTGAACAACCAGACTTGAAGGAGTTGCAGGACTTGATGCATAGTGCAGAACAAGTGGGTAAGCATACCTTACAATGTGGTTTTGATGCTCTAGAGGCCTCATGTAGAGCTGCTGTTACAGGCTCAGTCATACGTAGGCATGCCTGGCTCAAGGAACAAGCCCTGCCTAATCATGTCAAAGCTAAATTACTAGACGCCCCTCTTCAAAAGGATGTACTATTTGGTGCTAATGCTGAGGAAGTATTACGGAAAATGGAGGAAAAGGCTAAATCAATGCAAACTGTGAAAGAATTTCTACAGGTTCAACCCCCTCGTTTTAGTAGAAATTGGCCTTCCAAAAACTGGTCCTTTCCTGCCACAGACAGACCCCAAAGAGGCAGATACAGGCACCCGAGGGGCAGAGGACAATCACAAGGATCGTATAGAGGCAGACAATGGCAAGCTCCTACACAAAGAGGTGGTGAGGACAACTCGCAATCTTTCAGAAAGCAAACACAATGACTTTCCCCTTTGCTTGCCAACCAGGTCTCAAATGGCAGCCCCCTTAGGAGGAAAGGTAGCATTATTCTCAAAACATTGGCATGTTGTCACAAAGGACAAATGGATCCTGGACATTATAAACAGAGGCTACAAATTCCATTTTCACACCCTTCCAAAAATGAGAGGCATGCCAAACCTGCCACACAATCAAAGGGCAGAGGCACAAAGGCAAATTTCAGATCTCATAAACATGAAAGCTATTCAAGAGGTACCTACACACGAACAAGGTCAAGGTTTTTATTCCAGGCTATTTCTGGTGCCAAGGAAGGGAAAAGATTGGAGACCTATTTTGGATCTATCCATCCTAAGCACATTTCTACTCGTACCAAAATTCAAGATGCTCACTCTACAGCGACTTCTTCCCATGCTGGGCAAAGAGTCTTGGCTGGTAACATTGGACCTCAAGGAGGCATACCTGCATGTCCCAATCAGACAAAATTGCAGAAGGTACCTCAGATTTCTTGCAGGTTCAACCCATTATCAATTCTCTGCATTGCCCTTTGGCTTATCTACTGCGCCCAGAGTATTCACGAAATGTCTGGCATCAGTAATTGCCTACTGCAGACTTCAAGGGATACAAATATACCCCTATTTGGATGACTGCCTGATCCAAGCGGACAGCAAGCACATTCTTCTGAAACATCTGGCTTATGTAATGATGTTATTGAACTCTCTGGCTTGTTGGCTGTTGGTGAAGCACCCACCAAGAGGAGAAAACGCTGAGAGAAGAAGGGAGCCACTTTTGAGATTTTAAGTATTTTTTCTCTGTTTATTTGCTAAGTTTTTCTGCATAGTTGCCTAGTTTGAGCATTTTCTGGCTTGTTAAACTTGATTTCTGCATTAGTAGCTGTATTTAGAGCACAACCAAAAGCTGTTTACTGAATTTCCTGTTTGCACTTAATTTTAAAATTGTTTTTCTCAAAACTTGCATATTTTCTGTCTTTGACCTAGCACTCTTGTGTGGGGTCATTTACTGCACTGTTATAACTTGATTTTACTTGTAAACCTCTGCTATCTCTGAAAAAAAAACAAAAAATAAAATTTTGCTTTTTTGACACTTTTCTGAGATTTAAAACAGTTCAGTTACAGGCTTGCTGTTCCTGAACTGTTTGTACGTTTCTGTGAGGCCATTATTGCTTGGGCTAAAGGAAAGTCTCTGTTGATCAGTGGCAGTGAAAACATTGAGCAGCTCCTGCCCCCGTGGGAGTGGTTACTGACTTGAAACTGTAGTTTTATTGGTCAGTGGGTCAATTCCTGGCTCTTTCCAGCCCCTGCTATCAAGCACGCTTTAGCGTGGAGTTGCCACTAGAGCAGCATCGGGCAGCGCCAGTTTAACAAGGTTAAACTTTTTCTGGCTCCATAAAGTCTGTTCTTCATTTTTTCCCTTAGAACTGCTGTACTAGTAATCTAAACAGTATATCCCTTAACTAAAAAGCGCAGCACTTGTTCCTAAAAGCTTTTTTTTTTTTTTCCTCCAAAAAAAAAAAAAAAAAAAGCTCAGCACTTGTCTTAAAAGCATCTTCTTTTCAGGCTTAGCACTTCTGTATTATACAAAGTTCCTCACTAGCGAACCCCCCCCCCCAGGAGTACCCACTTCCTTACTAAGTCCTCTCTCATTCAATTACACCCCAAACTTCTTAATTTCTCTAGCATGTCGAAGGGCCAGATGCTGGCGTCCTCTCCTGTCCAGTTGGTGAATCTGGGAATATTGAGGCAATGTTACAATTGCCTCATGTACACAGACAACCCTCTCCTCCCACATAACACAAATACTTGCGAGAGATGCAGCTATTTAGCCAAACTGGAGGCTGAGCTCTCTCAACTCAGGACTGGCAAGACCAGACAGGAGGAGAAGGCAACTACACACACCACAAAACCAGTCTCACATAAAGCTATCACAACAATGAATCAAACACATAAGCACACAGAGACATACTCGGAGGCTCTGAGCAAAAATTTACCTAAACAGCAGAGGCCTCCAAAGCAGACACCCAAGCAACCGCCACCTCATGACACACCACAGGCAACACATAAAACACAAAATCAGTGTGCAAAGCAGTCACAGCCCTTAAGGCCAAATACAACACCAAACATACTTGTCATAGGTGACTCCATAGTCAGACACACTGACGTCCCACTCACCAGGCTGAACAAGGAGAGGGTCACAGTAAGCTGCCTATCGGGCGCTAGAATCCGCCACATAACACAAGCACTCTGGTCACTCCACAGCAAGTACAAATATGACACAGTCATTGTCCATGCTGGTGTGAACAACCTGAGAACGTACCTCCCTGGACTACATGAAAAGAGACATAGAGGAGCTCTCTGATTATGTAGCCCAGGCAGGTATGACCCTGACCCTGAGCAGCATCCTTCCTTCACCAAGAATGATGCCACAACATAGAGACAAGATGATCAGCTTTAACAATTGGCTTAACTTCTGGTGTCATTCAAAGGGGAATCAGTGTCTGTCTGCCTGGGATGACATGCTTGACAAGCCACGCTGCTTCGCAAGGGACGGCTTGCACCTGTCAGCCCTGGGATTCCGGATATTGGCTAAGGCTCTTGCCACTCCCGTAGTGCCTTTTTTAGGCAAGGCTCAAATTCTAAACCTACCACCCTAGAAAACAAAAATGGGAAGAAACTAAGGGTAATGCTGCTCAATGCCAGAAGTCTAAATCTCAAAATGCACGCACTCGAGGCCCTTCTCAGTATGGAGAACATCGATGTCTGTGCAGTCACTGAAACCCTGAGAGCACCCCGGCACTATCAGGTTTTACCTCATATCATGCGTTCCGGCCCCAAAACCCGGACCACACCACAAAAGGAGGGGGTGTATCCATATTCATCAAGGATACCCACACCTCCAGGTTGGTGGCAACGCACGAAGCATCGGAAACCATCCAGGTGCAATTAACCATAGGCAAAACTGCTCTACAATTTGTAGCATGCTACAGGCCACCCTCTCAAACTCAGGAACCCCAAACAGCCTTCCCGAAGACATTGGAGGGTATAAAAGTATCTCCAAACACCATTATATTGGGTGACTTCAACTACCCGAATATAGACTGGGAACATTACTCAAACCCAAACTTTCTAGCCCAAAAGTTCCTGGAGTTCATAAATTCAAATGCCATGGAACAACTAGTCACCGTTCCCACAAGAGGAGAAAATATACTAGATCTCATCATCACAAACATGGGGACAAAATGCTCCACACCGGAAGTATATCCCTCATTGGTGAGATCAGATCATAAACTAATCTCACTGGATATCCACATCCCGCCCCCACCCCAAACAAAAATGAACACAGTGAAGAACTTCTCTAAAGCAAACTTCACACTACTCAAGACTGGTGTGGTATCCTTCAAGGCCCCCGAGCCAGTGGAAACCACAACCCAAGCTGCGGAAGCCCTTACAAATGCCTTCTACGAACACCTCCAGGACTGCATGGATCAGGCAATCCCTAATAAAACCAAGACTCTTTCCACCAAGGGCAAACGTGCAGTCTGGTGGACCCCAGCCATAAACAAACTTTACAATAAGAGGAGAAAGCTGTTACATGATAGAGCAAAATCCATATTGATATTGATCATTATTAGTAAAAAAAATACGAGCACTCATAAAATCATCCAAGGCCAACTTTGAGAGAAAAATTGCCATAGATTCAAAAGACGATCATAAGGCCTTCTTCAGCTATGTTAGAAACCTGGGTGGAAACTCCCAGATATGCTCAGAATTAGTCCAAAATGATACAAAAATCACTGAACCCACAGACATTGCCAACATACTGGCAGACAGGTTCAGTGCAAACTTCACCCCCCACTCCCCCCCAAAAGGAGAGATAACTATCCCAGCGGAGTGCAGCCTCCCAGACATCTCCAATGCGCAGGTGAAAGCTGCTCTCTCTAAAGCTAAAAACACAGCATCAATGGGACCGGATGGTGTCCCCAGCTGTGTGCTACACGAACTCAATGAGGAACTAAACCTGCACATAAGGCAGCTGTTTAATCTTAGCCTTACCACAGGATACGTGCCCAAGGAGTGGCATACGGCAACTGTGGTCCCACTCCACAAAGGCGGTGCCTCTACGGACCCTAGTAATTACCGCCCCATAAGCTTAACAAGCCTGGTCTGCAAAGCTATGGAGAGGATCATAATGGAACTCATAAACAAAGACATAAGGGACTTGCAGACATTGGACCCGACCCAGTTTGGCTTTGTCAAGGGCAGAGCATGCCTTTTGAACTTGGTCGACTTCTTCGAAACAGTCACCAAGGCCATTGATGAGGGAAAGGTAGTCCATACAGCCTACCTTGACCTTGCAAAAGCTTTTGACACAATACCCCACTCGGGTATTATAGAGAAACTTACCAGCTTAAATGTAAACCCATATGTCACAAGATGGGTTGCAAACTGGATAAAGGACAGAACCCACAGGGTTAGAGTAGCTGGCGCCATGTCAGACTCCAAGCTGGTCACAAGTGGTGTCCCACAGGGCTCAGTCCTTCGCCCCCTGTTGTTCGGCATCTACTTCTCAGAAGTACAGGCTAACATAGGAGGACTATGGCTGGCAAAGTTTGCAGATGACTGCAAACTGAGAGCCATAGTGGAAAGTACATCGGAGACAGATATCCTTCAGAGGGGTCTCACGGAAACTGATAGCTGGTGCCAGAGCCATGGCCTGAAGTTAAATGCCAAAAAATGTATAGTCATACCCTTCGGGAAAAACAAGGTAACCCCAGCTACCATATAGGTGGCAATCCACTAAGCACAGAAGAGGTTATCAGGGACCTGGGGACCCAGGTTGACAGTGGCCTTTCTTTTGACACTCACATTGCTAAAGTGGTTAGAAAAACCTTCTACATTGCCCACCTGATCATGAAGGGATTCACATCCAGATCAAGTGAGGTCATTGTTCCCCTGCACTCTTCACTTATCAGACCAATGATCGAGTACAATGCCCCATTCGGGATGTATCTCACCCGACACCTGCAGCAATTGGAGAGACCCCAAAAGTTCCTCACCAAAAGGATAAAGGGACTCCAAAATCTGTCATATGCTGCCAGACTGAAGAAACTCCAGCTCTATTCAGTCGCATACCGCCTGCTCAGAGGTGACCTGTGCCTGACATACAAGGCCATGTCCAACCCGGAATTAATGGACATGCTCCACCTCAAAAAATCCAAATCTACCAGATCCACTAGAGCAAGCGACTTAAACCTTAGCACGGATATAAATAGGACATGCTGGAGGGATAGATTTGTCACCCAGAGACTCCCTGTGTTGTGGAATAAAATCCCGGTCCATGTGAGGCAGAGCACCTCGCTGGCTCTGTTCAAGATAAATCTTGACCGGAGGATGGGAGATCGTAGGTTTACCCCGGGAATCATCTCTGTGTCACTGCTGGACAGAGGCACAACAAACAAATGGGCACAGTATTTTTTAACATAAGGGGTGGCGTAAGCCACAAAATCTCTGGGCTAGGCTTATAAATGCCTTAGGGCACATAGCCTAGTATAAACCTATGAACCTATGAACAGTCAACAAAAAGAAATCAAGGCTAATACCCTCTCGGAAGATAATTGTCCTGGGTGCCAATTTGGACACAAACACCCAGATGGCCTACCTCACGCCAGAGAAGCAGGGGCAACTAATTCAATACTTCAGAACACTAGCAAATTGCACCAGGCTGACTGCAAGGAAAATCCTGCAGGCTCTGGGGTTCATGGCATCTTGCATCTTACTAATCCCATGTGCAAAGCTGCATATGAGAAAACTACAATGGTACCTGAAAAACATATGGTCTCAACACAGCCACAGTTTGGAAACAATAATACCACTAATTCCATGTCTGCAAAAGGAATTTCTGTGGTGGGCTCAAGCATGTCAAACAAACACAGGTCTTCCATTCAGCAAGCCTCAAGCAAATCAAGTCATCACAACAGACGCCTCGGACTACGCCTGGGGGGCGCACATGACAGACCGGTGCATTCAGGGCAAATGGTCCCAAAAAGAAAAGCACCTTCACATCAATCAAAAAGAAATGCTAGCAGTAGTAAATGCTATTATAGCTTTCAAGGACCCTTCTACAACCAGGTCAACTATTGATAAGAACGGACAACACCACGGTTATGTGGTACATAAACAAACAGGGAGGAACACATTCTTACTCCCTATGCAGACTGGCCCTGTCACTTTGGAACATGGCCATGGACTTACAAATGGAACTACAAGCACAGTATTTGCCAGGCAAGGAAAACACGCTGGCAGACAACCTAAGCAGGAATATGACAGATCCACACGAATGGAAATTGCATCCAAAAGTATTTACACAAATAATCCAAAAATGGGGAAGGCCAGACATAGATCTCTTTGCCTCCCACAAGAATCATCAATTGACAAAATTCTGCTCAAGGATCTTCCATCCAAAGGCCTGGAGAGTGGACGCTCTTTCCTTCAGTTGGACATCAATGACAGATGTTCTTCATCTCACATTGCTGCAGTCCTTACTTATGGGTAGTCCGCTGTCCTCGGTCGGCCCGAATACCAAAGTATTAGGCTGACGTCGGTCATGGGCGCCTAGATCTGACATCAGAGCGTCAGGGTATAAAGGCGCATGACCGACGTCATATCCTCAGTCTTTTTTGCCGCATGGTCCGATGCAGAAGCAGCGTTGCAAGTGCCGTTCGGCGTTCTGAAATTTTTCGTTTTCGGAGTTTCAGACCGATACCAAGTTGGGCTAAGTACCCGTAGAATATTTTGTTCTTTCTTGCCTCAGTTACTTACCGGATGTCAGAAAAAGTGAATAATTGTATTTCTTGTGGGAAACAGATACCGCATAGGGATTACCACTCGCTTTGTATTCCTTGTTTGGGACCGGAGCACGACGTAGTTGGGTGTCGGTTTTGTGCTAGGTTTAATAAGCGCACTATAAAACGGAGGTTAGATTGCGCTAGGTTAGTCTTTGGCAAGAGGTGTAATTATAATATGCCGTCGGATTTTCCAACGCCTGCTTCTACTAAGAAGCGCAAAGACAAATCTTTAAAGCCTAGGCAGGATGATTCGTCCGTTTCGGACGCCGGACCTTTAGAAGCTACAGCTGAACAGGTGGATCCGGCTGAAGTTTCTGTTGAGTCCCAGGGGGAGACTTTGATTTTACAAGATGTGGCCTCTCAGGAGGCAGGTCAGGCTGAAGGGGCCTCTCAGGTTACTATTCTCCCTTCTATGCCTAAGGTGGTTAGGCCTTCTGCTACTGTTTCTAAGGCTCCTTCTAAGGGCAGGTCTGTGTTGCCTTCCTCTGGTGTCAGTTCTGGTTCTTCAGGTTCTGTGCCTAAAAAGCACATGCTTAAAATGGCAGAGGATTTGATTACTTTAATTAGAGGTTCTATGCCCCCTCCTGATAAGAGGCCCAGGATGGAGCCAGAGTTGGAAAGTTTGGAGCAGGCCTCAGATGATTCAGAGTCTTCTGCTGAAGACATTCAAGATTTCCCTCCTTATTCTGATTCTGATGCAGAGGATTCCACTCCTTCTGCTTCTCCTCCAGAGGATTTTTCATTTTCAGAAACTCTGCATTCCATGAGGGAGCATTTTAAGTGGGAGGGACAGGATTACTCTGATTCTCGGAAGAGGCTTAGGGAGTTCTTGTTTTTACCACAGCATAGACCCTTAGCTATACCTCCGGTTTTGGATGTTGTTTCAGATGTTTTCTCGGAAGCTTCCCTTAATCCAGATTCTGTGCCTCCTGCCCCAGTTAAACCAGACAGGTATTACAGGGTGCCTGAGGCTCATAAATATCTGTATAAGAGTCCTAGGGCGGACCCAGAAACTATTAGTCAGGGGCCTAAGGGTGTTAGAGCCTCTGTTGTTAAGAATCCGGTTCCTCTGGATAAGGAAGCTAGAGCTTTGGATAGATGGGGTAAGAAGGTGTATACCTCTTCTACTTTAGCAATGAGAGCTTTGAACTGCCAGTTTCATATGTTGAAGTATCAGAATTTCCTACTTTCTCAGCTAAGATCTAAAGTGGATGCTTTGGCAGAGGGCATAGAGTGTAAAGAATTGCAGGATTTAGTGCATGTTTCTGAACAGGTGGGTAAGCACTCTTTGCAATGTGGTTTTGATGCGTTACAGGCTTCTTCTAGGGTGGCTGCCAATGGTTCAGTTATTCGTAGGCACGCCTGGCTTAAGGATCAGAATTTGTCTGAGCATGTTAAGTCTAGAATTCTGGATGCCCCTTTACAGTCTGAAGTTTTGTTTGGTCCTCCTGTGGAGTCTGTCTTAAAGAAAATGGAAGTCAAGGCTAAGTCTATGCAGACTGTTAAAGATTTTTTGCAGGTACAACCTCCAAAGTTTAGTAGAAATTGGCCTACTAAGGGGTGGACGTACCCTTCTTCTGATTCTCAGTCTAGGGGTAGATCTAGGCGTGGTAGGGGCAGAGCTCAGAGTACCTTCAGGCCGAGACAATGGAGTTCGCCTGCTCAATCTGCTGGTGAAGGCAGGGGCCAGTCCTTTCGTAAACAGGCCCAATGACCTGCATTTTCAGCTGCCAGATTCTTCTTGCCTGGCAGCTCCTTTGGGAGGAAAGTTGGCTCTTTTCAAGCAAAATTGGCATTTAGTCACCCAGGACAAATGGGTATTGGACATTATAAACCGAGGTTACAAGTTCTATTTCCACACCATGCCTCCTTTCAAAGGCATGCCAGACGTCCCTCCTCGGCAAAGGATAGAGGCTCACAGACAAATTTCTTTACTTCTTCAAATAGGAGCTATACAGCCAGTTCCTCTGTCAGAAGTGGGCCTAGGATTTTATTCTCGCCTGTTTCTAGTTCCAAAGAAAGGGAGCACGTGGAGACCAATTTTGGATTTATCTATCCTCAACACTTACCTGGACATTCCAAAGTTCAAGATGCTGACTTTACAACAACTTTTACCTCTGTTGGGAAAAGATCACTGGATGGTTACTCTGGATCTCAAAGAGGCTTACCTTCATGTTCCTATCAGGCCCAGTTGCAGGAGGTACCTGCGTTTCGGGCTGGAAATTTACATTATCAGTTCTCTGCATTGCCCTTTGGCTTATCTACTGCGCCCAGAGTGTTCACAAAGGTTCTGGCTCCAGTGATAGCATTTTTCAGACTAAGAGGAATACAGATTTTTCCTTATTTGGACGACTGCCTGATTATTGCACAAGAAAAGGACGAACTTCTTCATCATCTACAGTATGTGATGGCAGTGTTAAGATGCCTAGGGTATTCTGTGAACGAAACAAAGTCCAGTCTAGTACCCTCTCAGGACATGTGCTTTCTGGGTGTGAGACTGAATACAGCTTCCCAGATGGCCTTTTAGACCCCGGACAAACAAAGAAGCCTTTCTCTTTATTTCCAGCAAATGTCTCTACGGTCCAGGCTGACTGCAAGGACAGTCCTTCAAGCCTTGGGGTTCATGGCATCTTGTATTCTGGTGCTTCCCAATGCCAAATTGCATATGAGGAAGCTTCAATGGTATCTCAAAAATGTGTGGACACAGCACTGCCAAGATCTAGACACTGTCATTCAGATAATACCTTGCATTCAGAAGGAGTTTTTGTGGTGGGCTCAGGAATGTCACCTAAACAAGGGACTCTCTGTGACCCGGCCAGAGGCGAGTCAGATTCTAACGACAGATGCCTCGGACAAGGCTTGGGGAGCACACCTCAATGGAAAATGGGTGCAAAACACGTGGCCTGTCAAACTCCAACATTTGCATATCAACTTGAAGGAAATGTTAGCAGTCCAGTTTGCATTGATGGCTTTCAAAAATTTACTTCACCCAGGGCAGGTGTTGATTCAAACAGACAACACTACTGTCATGTGGTACATCAACAAGCAGGGGGGAACCCATTCTTACCCTCTTTGCAGGCAAGCGATGATTCTGTGGGAAACTGCTCTCAATCTACACCTCAATCTTCAGGCAAGGTTTCTACCAGGAGCACAGAACTCCTTAGCAGATGTATTGAGCAGACAAATAGTGGATCCTCACGAGTGGAAATTGGATCCTCATGTATTTCAACAGTTGACAGTGTTATGGGGAACTCCAGACATAGATCTGTTCGCTTCTCCACTAAGTTACCAGTTGCCAAAGTTTTGCACAAAATGTTTCATCACACAGCTTGGAAGGTGGACGCTCTATCATTCAGTTGGAACAATCTGCATGTATATGCCTTTCCACCTCTGCCTCTTCTTCCCAAGGTACTTTTGAAGGCCAGACAAGACAAGCCAACCATGATTTTGATAGCACCGGATTGGCCTCGACAACACTGGTACCCACTACTGAGGAGTTTAGTACGAGAACCTCCATGGCCTCTGCCTTTGATTCCGCACCTTTTGTCACAAGAGGACACTCACTTCCTCAATGTCAAGATTCAGTCTCTGCATCTAACAGCCTGGCATATTCTGTTTTAGACTCTGGAGGGTCTCAGCTTCCACAACAAGTTTTGAATGTTATTTTGGAGGCCAGGAGGCCTAGTACCAGGAAAGTTTACGCTGATAAATGGAGGAGATTTTTTTTTGGAGCAAAGGAAAGGACCTTGATGTCTCCAAACCTGATTTAAGTGTTGCTCTTCAATATCTTACTGAGCTATTGGACAAGGGTTTGTCTTTCTCCTCAATAAAGGTTCATGCTGCAGCCATTTCTGCTCACTATGATTGTGACCCTCCTTTATTCTCTCATCCTTGGTTTAAGCAATTTCTTAGAGGGGCAAAGAATATAAGACCCCCACGTAGAGCTCCTACTCCTGCTTGGGATCTCAATTTTGTGTTGGAAAAACTTACTCTACAACCTTTTGAGCCTGCAGCTACTGCCGAGTTAAAGAATTTGTCATGGAAAAGTGCTTTTTGTTGGCCATTACCTCTGCAAGAAGGGTTTCTGAATTACAGGCCCTCATGGCAGTGGCGCCTTTCCTGATTTTTCATAAGGATAGGGTATCTTTGCACTAATCCTTCCTTTATGCCTAAAGTGGTTTCTAGTGTGGCGTTAAATCAAACTATTCATTTGCCTACTTTTTATGCAAACCCCAAAATAAAGGGGAGAAAATTTTGCATACTTTGGATATTCACAGGCAGTTGCGTTATTATTTGAGCAGAACCAAGGAGTTCAGACAGGCTCAGCAATTGTTTGTTTCTTTTGCTTTGGGTTCACAGGGTAAACCTGTTTCAAAACAAACTATTTCTAAATGGATTGGGTTTTGTATTTCTTTCTGTTACTCCCATCATGGTAAGGAGATTCCTGCTGGAATCAGGCCTCATTCCACTAGGGCTACTGCTACTTCTACGGCCTTTCTAAGGGGGGTAGCTACAAAAGACATTTTGGAGGCAGCTACTTGGAGTTCAGTGCATACCTTTTCTAAACATTACCACCTTCCTCTTTATTCTAAGTCTAGGGCTGGATTTGCCACTGCAATTTTACAGGGCATTTTAGCGGCCCCTAATGCTTTATGATTTTTACCATCCTCCCTTTCCCGTTGCTTTGGGATTCTACCCATAAGTAAGGACTGCAGCAATGTGAGATGAAGAACATAGTACAGTTTTGTACCTACCATAAATGTAGATGTTCGAAGATCCACATTGCTGCAGTCCAATTTACCCTCCCTCCCTCCTTCCCCACTGTAGTTTGACTTGGTGCTATGCTTTAGGTGATGGTTGTTGTTGGGCATGTTTTTGGGAGGTATTCTGTTTTTGGCTGTGGCCTTTCTGGTTTGGCCTTCTGACATCTGGGGCAAGAAAAGACTGAGGATATGACGTCGGTCATGCGCCTTTATACCCTGACGCTCTGATGTCAGATCTAGGCGCCCATGACCGACGTCAGCCTAATACTTTGGTATTCGGGCCGACCGAGGACAGCGGACTACCCATAAGTAAGGACTGCAGCAATGTGGATCTTCGAACATCTACATTTATGGTAGGTACAAAACTGTACTTTTATGCCTTCCCTCCTCTTCCTCTGCTGCCCAAAGTTCTATTAAAGACCAAAGCAGACAGACCAAAGATGATCCTCATTGCTCCGGACTGGCCAAGACAACACTGGTACCCATTCCTGAGGAGCCTGATGCATTCCCCACCATGGACCTTGCCTCTAATGCCTCTTCTTCTGACTCAGCACAGTTTCAAAACTCTTCACAGCCAGCTAAAAACACTCAATCTAGCCGCATGGAAGATTCCTTGGCATCACAACAGGCCCTACTCTCCAAGGAGGTGCAGGATGTCATTTTGGAGGCCAGATGGCCATCAACTAGAAATGCTTACTCCACAAAATGGAAACGTTTTTGTGTCTGGAATGAGAAAAAGGGCCAGGATCCTGGAAAGCTGAATTTACCTCAAATACTACAATATTTAGCTGAACTGCTAAGCAGTGGACTTTCTTTCTCCTCCATCAAAATCCATGCATCAGCCATTTCTGCAGAATACAACACTGATCCACCTTTATTCTCCCACCCTCTCCTAAGGCAGTTCCTCAGAGGGGCTAAGAATTTAAGGCCTCCAAGAAAACAACCAATACCTGCTTGGGATCTTAATTTCATTCTGGAATAACTGACCTTGCCTCCCTTTGAGCCAGCTGCCTCATCAGATTTGCAATATTTGTCCTGGAAAACAGCTTTCCTTTTGGCTATCACCTCAGCTCGTAGAGTTTCAGAACTACAGGCTCTCATGGCCGTCCAACCTTTTGTCATCTTCCATCAGGACAGAGTTTCCTTACGAATCAACCCGTCCTTTATGCCTAAAGTGGTATCCAGGGTAGCTTTAAATCAGGCCATACATTTACCTACTTTTTATCCTAATCCTCAAAACAAAGGGGAGAGAATACTACATTCCATGGCATCCACAGACAGCTGCGTTTTTATCTGGACAGAACAAAGCCTTTCAGAAAATCAGAACAGCTCTTTGTGGCCTATGCGGTAGGAGCTCAAGGGAAGCCAATTTCCAAACAGACAATCTCAAAATGGATCGCCCATTGCATACGCTTTTGCTATTCCTTTCATGGCAAAACTGTTCCTACAGGCATTAGAACTCATTCCAACCAGGGCCACAGCCACCTCTGCAGCATTCCTCAGAGGAGTTCCTACTAAGGATATTTTGGAAGCAGCCACTTGGAGTTCTGTGCATACCATCTCCAAGCACTACAACCTACCATTATACTCCAAATCTAGAGCAGGCTTTGCCACTGCAATCTTGCAGGGCATTTTGGCTCCTCCTAGTTCCACCTAGTGCCTACCACCCCTTTCTTAGCTTTGGGATTCTACCCATCTGTTATGACTGCAGCTGTATGCACGATGAACATAGTACAGTTTTGTACCTACCATAAATGTAGATGTTCGAGTGCTAATACAGCTGCAGTCCAGGTTTCCCTCCCTCCTTCCCCTCTTGGGACAGGCCTATAGGCTAACACATCCTCTTACAACCTGATTGGGGTGTTCTTTTATGATGTATTTGCTTGCAACTACTGTATTTGGATTATATTGCACTGCATTATCACACAAATTTATGTATTGCCTTCCTTCTGGGGGCACCTGACATCTGGGGCAAGAAAAACTGAAGAAAATGGCGTCGGCTGGTTCCTTTATACCCTTGTTGCTCTGACGTCAGGGAAGAAGCGACGAAAACCGATGCCGGACCTAGACTTTGGAATTCGGCCGACCGAGGATCCGCCTGACGGCAGGAGAACCCATCTGTTATGACTGCAGCTGTATTAGCACTCGAACATCTACATTTATGGTAGGTACAAAACTGTACTTTGTTTTCTACCAGAGTAGAAGAAGCTAAAATGTATTATGTTATGTGGTCAAGAGGCATGTGCAGTCATTATTAGGGCTCAAAAACTCTTTGAAAATGGGACTGATTTAATTTAACAAGGAAGTCCATCACGTTAGCTTAAGACCCCTACTCAAATTTTGCGCAGCACATTTTCTGTTCCTGTGCTGATCTTTTCCAACGCAAACTAGGCAAACTTCCAGTTGTGTACTCCATGAAGTTAGACCAGTTATCAGGCCAGCATGTAAAGTTCCAATACCCATGCAGCTCAGAGTCAAAGCTGAATTAGATAAAATGGTGCAACAAGGTGTAATTTGTCCAGCAGAAACTCCAACAGAATGGGTATCTTCCATGGTAGTAGCTCATAAGAAAAGCTCAGATAACATCAGAATATGCATTGCCCCACGAGATTTGAACAAAGTTCTAAAAAGACCTCATCATCCAATGTACACAGTCGAAGAAGTCGCAGCCTTGATGCCAAATGTCAGTATATTTTCTGTCTTAGATGCAAAGAGCTAATTTTTGCAAATTCAGCTTGACAACAATTGTCATTGCTCACTACATTCAGTACTCCATTTGGCAGGTACAGATTTTTGAGAATGCCATTTGGGATAAATTCTGTAAGTGAACTCTTTTAGTGTGGGTATCGTTGTGCTACCATAGTAGACAACATACTAATTGGAGTTTGTGATGAAGCAGAGCATGACAGAAACCTCAGGAAAGTTTTAGAAAGGGCACATCAAGGGAATCTTAAGCTCAGTGCACAGAAATGCAAATTCTGGCTACAAGGAGCTACTTATGTTGGTCATTTATTTACGAGTACAGGCCTACAACCACATCCTTTAAAACAAATAGCCATTCTCGAGATGCCAGCTGCAAACAATGTTCAAGCTCTGCAAGATTTTCTTGACATGGTCAACTACCTAGGCAAGTTCATTTCAGACATGAAAAGAACTTTTTAACCCAGAAGACTTTGTTTTTTGTTTCATTCCAGACTTGATATGAAAAAACAGAGCCAACTTTCAGCGGCACTCCGAGAGCTGACATGCAAAGATGTATCCTGGTCTTGGTCAGAGCAACACCAAAGAGCCTTTGATATCCTGAAACTGAGAATTGTCAATTCACTGGCGCTCAGATACTTTGATGTTCACAAACCAGTAACACTTTCCTGTTATGCTTCACAGTTTGGACATGGTGCAGTCATTCTACAAGAGGATCAACCTGTTGCCTATGCATTGAGAACTCTTACCCAAACTGAACAGTAGTACGCCCAGATTGAGAAAGAGCTTTTGGCAATTGTGTTTGCATGTTCGAAGTTCCATGATTGTTTATGGTAGACCTATCCAGATCGAAACAGATCACCAACCACTAGTCACTATCATGATTAAGCCAATGCATTCAGCTCAGCCAGACTGCAACGTATGATGCTGAGATTACAAACGTATAATTTCAGTCTTGTCTACATGAAAGGCAAACATTATCCAGATTGTCCAGAGATACCAATGAACAGAATGATAATCAAGGTTATCAGTCGCTTGATGATTTGAAGTTATGGAAGTGAGAATTTTTTCTTCCACGTGATTTGAAGAACTGAGACATCACACAGCCACAGATCCAATTTTACAAATGCTCAACAAAGCAATATAGTATACCTCAAAAACTGCAACCTTATTTCCCATACTGAAATGAGATTTTTTTCTGACAAAGGTATCATTATGAAAGGTCCGAAAGTGATTGTTCCAAAATCTTTGCAACCAGAGTACATTACTATCTTGCATCATGGTCACCCAGGAAACAACTCTACTAAAAGAAGGGTAAGAGAGAAAGTATTTTGGCCTTCTATGTCACAAGACATTGAGAGAGCACTTTCTTCTTTTTCAGTATGTAATAGTACAAAACCTCATCAGGAGAAAGAATCACTTCATCTTAACCAGATTCCGGAACTATCTTTGTCGACAGTAGCCACTGATATCTTCAAGTGGAATGGTCAGCATTATTTGGTGTTAATAAACTCTTACTCCATTTGGTTTGAGATTGACTTGCTTTCTAACCTAGCATTTAGTACTGTCATTACTAAGATGAAACATCATTTTGCTGTTCATGGAAGTCCGCACAAAGTTATTTCTGACAGTGGCATGCAGTTTACAAGCCAACAGTTCAAAAGATTTGCTGAGGAGTGGGTTTTGATTGGATTGATGTGAAGAATATTAGTACAGAGCCGAGATCATACATTTTATTCTCAGGAGGAGCAACTTTTAGGTGGAATCGGAAGCATTTGAGACCGGTGTAGCGAGACTCCTTATCTCAGAGGGAATTTTCCTGGGTTCCAGTTGCAGAGGACATTCCTGTTCCTATGATGAATCCAGAAGTTCGTGATACAAGTTGTGCACCACAGACTGTCCTTGTTGCTAAATCTAGTCCCAAATGTTATGTCACAAGATATGGTTGAATCTGTAAATGCTGTAGCAGATGTGAAGCAACTTGGACACGAACATTGTATTTTGTTTCTAGTGTACATAGTAATGCATGCCTAGCTCTAACATTGTTTTGCATGAAGGGCAGTCTTTTAAGAGGGAGGGTATGAATCAATATCCATGTGTATATACCTTTAAGAAGCTGTCCAAGGGCCTGCACTAGTGTGTAAGTACTGAGCACATGCAGACCTGACTGCCATTTTGTAGTTAGCTGTTGTGATGTGAACATGTATGTATGTAAGCTCTGTTTGTTAGTATTTAAGGATGCTGCTCCCCATCCTGATGTGTTTGTATATATTAAATCATCTGAATGAAATCACAAGCTTTGTTATTTGTATTAGAGAAGAAGGAGCAACAGTTATGATCATCTAAGGCCTCTTCTAGACCAGCAGCTTCTGCATCTGTTCTCAGAAGGCATTCCTGGTTATGTCTCCAGGTGCTCCCTAATGACATAAAGGCAAAATTGCTTAATGCTCCTCTGGATAATTCCTCCCTGTTTGGAAAAGCAGATGCAGAATTTAAATCACTTCAGGAAAAAGGTAGGGAGCTTCAGTATTTGAAACACTTGCTTGTTTCTACAGTTGCAAAATTTTATAGGAACTTTCCTGACAAGACTTCTTTTGTCAAGAAATCTGCTTGCTCCTCCACTTCTGCTCCTTTTGGAATTAGGTCTTCTGAGTCTTCTAGAAGACACCCACAGGCTAAGGCTGTTACTTCTGCTTCTTTTACCCCTTCTCAGCAGCCCTTTCAACCCAAAGTCCTCTGTGATGCTGTGCCCCCTTTTCCACGTTGCACTCTCTTGTCTCTTCGCCTCTCTTTCCCTTTCTGTTTGGATAAAAGTCACTCAGAACTCCTGGGTGATTTCAGTTATCCAAAGCAGATACTTTATGACTTGGGAGACTCTCCCTCCCTTTCAGGGAATACCCCCCCCCAGTCATCCGCATCTGTTTCCCTCGATTATTGCTCAACTTTCCCATCAAGGCACCATTTAGTCTGTCCCTCCAGACCAACTGGGGAGAGGATTTTACTCCAAGATGTTTCTAATTCCAAGGAAAGATGGTCTTTTGAGGCCTAGTTAGATCTTTCCCTGTTGAACACCTTCCTGGTAGTGTGGTGGTGCTTTCTTTCAGAATGCTATTCCTGGTGCCCCCTCAAGCTTTCTTAGCTTCTCTGGATTTCAAAGATGCATACCTACATATTCCTATTGCTTCAGGACGTTTTTGCGTTTCTTGCTGGGTTATTTGCACTTTCAGTTTACTGCCTTGCCCTTTGATCTTTCTGCTGCTCCAAGGTTATTCACAAAGTGCTTGGCCCCAGCTATTGCCTATTTAAGGCTAAGAGGCCTACAAATCTACCCATACTTGGACAATTTGCTGTTTCTGGTCAACAGTCCAGATTTGTTAACCCAGCATCTGAACATAGCTATTCCTTTTTTGCAGGCACAGGGTTTCTCAATAAATTTAAAAAAAAATCATCCCTCTCACTAAGTCAGGATCTTACATTCCTGGGGTGCAGGTTCTGCACAGACTTGATGATGTTTTTTCTTCCTGGGGAGAAAGAAACTTATCCCAAGACATTAATGGAAGCTCTTTTTCCTCTTCCTTCCAACATGGCCAGTTTCTGAGATTTCTGGGGTTCATGGTCTCCACTATTCCCATGCTGCCCTTTGCAAAGCTACACATGAGGACGTTCCAGTGTTTTTCAAAGACAATTTGGTCCCAGCATGCTCGTCCGTTAGGTGTCCTGATTCCTCTTCTCCCCTGTCTGAAAGAGTTACATTGGTGGATGCAGCAACTCAGTCAGATCCCTGGCCTACCTCTTCAGATACCTTTAACAGTTCAGCAACTCTTCACAGACACCTCAGACTTGGGTTGGGGAGCAACCTTTGCTTCCAGGAAAGTTCAGGGTCTTTGGTCCCCTTCTCAAAGGAAGGAACACTTCAACATCAGGGAAATAATGGCTCTAATTCTGGCACTACAGACCTTTCACTCTGTATTTCAGCCAGGATCCCTCAAGACAATACCACAGTCGTTTGGTACATAAACAGGAGGGCACAAAATATTTCCAGATTGAGAAGATTTTCCATTTTGTGCCAAAAAAGGAAAGTGGGTCCCTTTGTTGTGGACATTCCCGTAGTACTTTCTTACCTGTGAGTTGCTCAGCAATGGTCTTTTGTACTCCTCAGTTAGTCTATTGTTCTGCTTTGTCTTCCTGTTTACCTTTAAGTCCCCCCTTAGCTTCCAGGTTAGAATTTAAGCTTTTTCGTAAATGTGTCCTACATTTAAGACTGCCTAGGAAAGCCAGTTCCTCCTCCTTGGGATCTTAACTATGTGTTAGAAAAGCTTACTCAGGCCTCTTTTGAACCAGCAGCTTCTGCTTCTCTAAAGTTCTGCACATGGAAAACTGTGCTTCTAGTAGCCTTAACCTCTGCTAGAAGGGTCTCTGAGATTTAGGCATTGATGGCCTTCCCTTGTTTTTCATAGGGACAGAGTATCCTTGAGAACTAATCCAAACTTCCTTCCTAAAGTGGTGAATAAGTTGTATCTTAATCGGTCGATCCAATTGCCTACCTTCTTCCTTTTGCCACAATCCCCCAGTGAGAGGATTTTGCATACCTTGGATGATCATAGACAACTCTATTAGAAAGTCTGACCAACTTTTTGTTTCCTTTCATTCCAGGGCTCTGGGTTTGCCTGTATCCAAACAAATCATTTCCACATGGATCTCTAAGGCTATTGTGTTTTACTATGAATTCCATGGGAAATCTTTATCAGCATCTGTCAAGGCCCATTCCACTAGATCAGTGACATCCTTAGGGGCCTTCTTTAAAGTTCTGGATGCTCATTCCATCGCCTTCCCTGTACAACTTGCTCTTTCCTAGGATGATGCCCTTGAGCGTCTTTTGGACTCCTTTCCATATGGGGATTTATTATTCTGAAAATTGTACATGTGGACATCCCTTTTATGGCTGACATTCCACTTACAAGCAGTGGCTCTAAGCTTTTGTATACAGGCTAGACGTTGGGTCGATGGGCGGAGTACAACCCCGTATGTAAAGAAGACTGCAACATAGAAGAAGAAGACATCTGTAGTTGTGGTAAGATTTTGCACAACTATTCTTTCTTCAAAGATGGATTGGTAATGTACTAGCCATGGGTCTGCCCAAGAACAAAGCAATGCTTTAACCAGAACATCAGAGATTTTTCGCTACATTAATGATGAGGCACTGGCAGGTGGACTGCATAAGCCTGAAGATCCTTGTTTTCCATATTCCTACTCACTGTCATGAGTGCTTTTCGTGATTTTTTTTTTTCATACATTTCATATAGCTTGTAGTATTTTGATTTTAAATGATCTCTTTAATTCAGTTTTTTTTTTGTTTAGCATGATGGAAAAAATAGTGACCAGATTTTTCGATTCCTGCAGACTTTCAGGAATTTGAGCCAGACCTGTCTTCATGGGTAATGCTGAAATTACTGTGAGCACATACTGGTAAACAATTTGTGTTTTGAGTGGATACAATTATATAATCATGCATAGATTGTTCTGGAAGTAAGTGTAACATTACAGATGAGTTATTTCTACTCTTTCCAACAGGAAAGTTTCATCATCTGTAACTATGGGAAAGTTAGTAGTTGTTGGGACAGTGCAGTTAAAGGAGTATATTTTTGTGTGAAACACAGTGTCTGCAATAAGTTTTCTCCAGTAGTCTCTCAGCCCTGTACAGAAACCCTTACAGGTCTGTTGTTAATGAATAGAAACACAACCGGCGGTGCAAGGAAGATAGCTGACCTCAGCTTCAGAATAGCAGGCTTTCACTTCTTTTTACAAAAACAGGTGAATTAACTAAAATCTAGCATTCAGAAACAGGTAAAAGTCCAGAACTTTAACAGTCACTGCTAAGTTTTAAAATAAAGAAAATAAAAAATTTGACCAGACTTGTACACTGAAAGAACACTGCTTTATTCATGTGTGGCAAGCCTTTTCTTTTACTAACTGCAGAGATTTATGATAGACTAACTGCAGAGATTATCCAAAACTGTTTAAAATACATTAAAATGAGCATTAAGTATCATCTTACAGGTCTGGTTATTGGAAAAGTCAGCCTTTGACTATGGTGAACTTTCATAGCTAATTAGCATGCCCTACTGAGTTAAACCACAGTTTACCTCACTGGGTTAAACAGCAAAAAAGGGACTAAGCCTTATAAACACAGAGTTAAAGCACACACTTGAAACCAGAAAAACATATATGCGTGTTAAACAGCCATGTGCTCAAAAATGTACATCAGTGACCCGACCCCCTCCCTTTCCCCCAGCCAACAAGACAAATAGCTATTGCCCTTTAAATTCAAAAACAGAACAAAAAAAAAATAAATGGAAGAAAATACCTGGATAAAGAATATCTGCCCCATGAACACCATACATAAACAAAAACAAAGTGATGAAGTAAATAACACACGCAAATAAAATAAACATTAAAAATCTGACATGGTGATAATTTACCTGTGGGAGAGTAGAAAGACTTAATGAACAGAAAGTTTAAGATATTTTAGAAACTTGAATGATGGCCAATAGTAATGGTAAAGCTGAAGTTTAGAGTGGATATTTCACTGAGAGAAAAATTGTAGAAATTATTGAGAGCTAAGGAAAGCAGGTAGAAGAATGGCAGGAGTTTATAGATCAATAGAAAACAAGTAGCAGATAATGAATGCAGTATAGAGGGTTACTCAGAAAAACTGCTGAAGTATGAGGAAGAAGGAAAATATGGAGATGCAAGGGTGATCCAAATGTTAATAGATACAAGAATGAAAGACTTCAGAAATAACAGAATAGTAAGCCGATTGCACATGACATTAATAAATGACAGAGGCGCTATGAGGAAGAGGAAACAAATGCAAGGTATGGCAAAGAATATGAGATAGGCAGATAACAGTCGAGAGATTGAAAGACATGGATGGCTCTGAGAAAAGCAATGAAGTCTAACAAATTTAGAATATTTGGATAGAAATGTCTGCACAGGTGTTTTTAATACCAGAGAGGATTCGCAAGATGTTTCCTGTAGTGAGTTGGGAATGTTGAAAATTTAAGAAGGAGCAAATAGGATACTGGCAACATAATTTTTTGAGAATGCAAGAAAATGAAGGGCTTTCACAAGGAAACAAACATTAATTATGAAGGGACTGGGTTATAGTTGACAAATACAAGAGAAAGGCTTCCATTTCAGCTAGGTAGGGTACCTAGAAGAACAGGAACAGAATGTGTAGCACTGAACATTGTTACCCTCTCCAGTGATGATACCACTACATAAACAAAAGATTGACTTCAATAGTTGGCTAAATTTTTTGTGTTATAGTGGCCACCATGGTGAAGCACTTAGCATTGTTGCCTCACAGCAAGAGGTTCTCTAGTTTGATTCTTGGCTGGGGTGCCTTCTGCATGCAGTATGTGGATTGGACACTCTAAATTGGCTGTAGGGATGTGTGTGTCAGTGAGTGGTATGGATAAACTACCGTGGCAGGGCTAACCACCCAGCTGTGTGAACCTTGGCTCAAGATGAATGTCACTGTTGAAGTGACACCCTGACTCCATGTGCAAAATGGCAAAACGTGGTTGAGGATGGATGGATTTGAAGGGGGTACAATATTTGTCAGCCTTGGATGATGTGGTTAACGGACCATACTGCTTTGCCAGAGATGGTCTTTACCTATCCCCTCTAGGCTTTCAAATAATGGCTAAACCTTGTTTTCCCCCCATAATGCCTTTTAGGTATTGCCACCCTGATAATCCTTCTAACATAGCAAAACCAACCCTTTAAGTTCTAAAAGTGTTACTGCTCAATGCCAGGAGTCTAAACAAGAAACTCCCTTCAAGCTCTACTCACTTTGAAGAATGCAGACGTCTGTGCAGTTACTGAGACATGGTTTAAAGCCATGGAGTGCACCCTGTCAGTGCAGAGCTATACTGCAAAGTACACATTTAGACCAGCTAGTAAAAAGGAAGGGATGAAAGTTGTAAATGTCTCAGTTTACATCAAAAACAATCGTATACCTCATGGCTGATCAGACATGGTGACACACTTTAGCTTTTCTGTGTCCAAGTCACCAGAGGCAAAGTCCCATACCTCTTCCTTGCAATCTGTAGGTCCCCCTCTATGGTTAGGAAACCCGTAACATATAAATAAGTATACTGGCGAACACTTTCCATTTAACCCAACATCATATTCATGGGTGACCTTAACTACCCCACTATGAACTGGGAATTATACATGTCACCCGGCATGCAAGCTCAGAGTTTCCTGGACTTTGTCGCCACAAATACCTTGGGCCATCTAGCCCATATGCTGACCAGGGGCACCAACATCCTTGACCTGGTCCTCACAAATATGGGAGAACATTCCAACTCCCCTGTATAATGTCCTCAATGGTCAGGTCAGCACATAAAGCCATCTGCTTTGAAATAAAAAATAAATCCCAAGGCCCCGGCTAACCCTGGAAATTTTTAGAGGTAATCTAAGGCAAAACATTTTGCTGTTAAGTGATACCCTGGCAAAATTTCAAGCCCCCCCCTCCCCAAACCAAACCATGGAAGCACTGCTGCCTGTGTGGAGTTGCTCACAGAAATCCTCTACAGTCATGTTAAGGGCTGCATAGAGACAGCTCTATCTGGAATAAGCAACAGGACAAACCCATAAAAAAAGCCATCTTTGTGTGGAATCCTAGCGTTAATAGGTTGTACAAAAATCATAGCAAAAATTAGGAAGTGCGAGCAAGGTAAAAACTCTTATCAGTTTAAACCAGTAACCCCAGGGGTGGGGGGGAGACTAATCAAATCTACTAAAGCCAAATCTGAGGTAAAAATAGCTTCCCAGTTTAAAGATAAATCACAAGGCTTTCTTGAACTATGTTGCAACCTGAAAGAGAGTTGACAACAGTTTGACAAACTAATTGTAAATGGAGCCACCTCTACTGAGCCAGAAGGTGCTGCAAGTCTTCTGGTTGATAAGTTTAGCTCCACAATTCCCCCAGCTATCACTAGGAAACAGGATCTCAGTGCATTCTCCAAGGCCAAGAACATTCCATCAATGGGCCCCGATAATATCTCAAGATGTTACCTTAATTGCATGAAATGCAACCTATAAGGACCACTAGAATCACTATGTACATGCATGCTTCAGACAGGGTTTTTGCAAATCCAATGGAGGACTGCAACTGTCCTCTTCTCTCTCTCTCTCTACACGAGGGCAGGTCATCTGTAGATCCAAGTAACCTACTTACCCATAAGTCTGACTAGTGTCATGTGCAAAGTCATGGAAATATTAAACAATGACATAGGAAACTTCAGACACTGGATCCAACCCGGTTTGTTTTTGTTAAGGGCAGGGCATGCCTACTTAATCTAGTGAACAACTTTGAGAATGTCACCAAAGCAATGTATGAGGGCAAAAATGGTGCATACTGCCTACCTTGACCTGGCCAAAGCTTTTGGCACAGTATCCCACTTGGGCATTGTAGACAAACTCATGAAATCAAGTATAAATCCCTATGTCAATCACTGGATAGCTGGCTCACAGGTAGGACACTAGAAATTAGGATAGCGGAGTCTACCTCTACCAAGAGGCCTATTTCTAGCAGAGTCCCACAAGGCTTGCTTTTTGACATCAACTTCTCTGAAGTCAAGAGCCTCTGGCTGACCGGTTTTGCAGACCCTTGCAATTAAAGCACAGTCATAGAATTGCCCAGTGAGAGACAGAGCCTCCAGGAAGGCCTAACACAGACTTGGTGCCAGGCCTGAAACTCAATACCAAGAAATATATAATAGTATCCTTTGGGAAGACTGCTACCCTTGAAAACTACCACATTGATACTACATCTATAAGAGTAGACCCAGTGGTCAGGGATTTGGGAACACACATGTGGACAGTAATCTGATCTTTGACAATCACGTGTCTGTGACATTAAAGAAATCATTCTATATTGTGCAACTTAAAAGCAAGGTTATGGCATCAACGCCTTTAGGATAGCTTTGTTCAGCTGTACTTGGTCGTTATCTATCCTGTCGTTGAGTAGAATGTCCCCATTTGGTATGTACATTAGCAGAAATGTACAACAACTGGAGCATCCACAGATGTTCTTCATAAAAAGAATACATGGCCTAAAGAACTTGCCCTACATGGACCTTCTCAAAGCCCTATCCCTGCATACTGTCTCCAACATATTGCTTAGAGGCATTCTATGACTGGCTTGCAGTCCCACTTTGGACCTGTTACACATCCACAAAATAAGTAGAATCAGAATCACCCCATCTAGGCATCTAAACCTCATCTGAAGCATAAATAAAACATGTTGTATGGACATGTATTTCTCTCAGATTACCAAGTTTCTGAAACAAATGTCCCAACCATGTGAAGCAGAATTCTTCCCTAACTTGATTCAAGCATAATTCTGACCCATGGATGGGGAATTGGAATTTAACCCCTGGTCTGGCACCTATGTCTCTAATAGAAAGAGGCAGCGTATAAATGCTCAACCACCCATCCACAAGCCTAACAATACCCCCTTAAAGAAATAATCCTAGGTTATCAAAACTTGTCAGATACATTTGAGAAGCAGGGCTAGGCTTAAAAAGGCCCCACTGGGGTGGTTAGCCTAGTAATAATCTTTGAACCCATAAAAGTCCTAATGACATTAATATTATTAGTTACAAAAAAAGAGAGAGAGAGAAAATGGAAGAACAAAAGCTAAAGGTAGATGAAGTGACAATATTAACAAATAGAATTAAAGAAATGAATGGGGAAGTCTGGATTTAAGCAAGCTAGGTAAACTGCACAAGAAGAAATAGGCACATTGAGTGACAGTATTAGAACAACCAGTGCAATAGGGGAGAAAAAAGAAAACAGAAGGAAAAGAAAACAATGAGACTACATGTTTAGAGCAATTGGAAGATCTGATCTTCCATCCGTTCCACAACAGATGGGTCTTTGGATCTGATCTTGGATCCAATTTCAGCCACTCTAGACTTTGGATCCACAGTTCATGCTCCTCCCCTTACCCATAATCCCCTCATACCTGTAACATCATCTCAGATCACTCTGCAGAATCCAGCAAGACATGAAGACCTTTTCTGGCATAGGAATATGGTTCTCTAACAACCAGTGATCTTTGTCTGTGAACCAGAAGGGAGGTAAGAAGTTGTGGTTACAGAAATCTCAAGGCTTCTCTAGTTCTCTACCAAAGCTTTTGAGGATAGATACGCACACACGCACACACAGACACACACACTGGACATCGCCCCCAGAGGAGAGGTGGGCTGGAAAATCAAGGCTTCTGTGGTTCATTCTTCGAGATAATTTATTGGTGCTCCTGAAGGGTTGCCTGACTACTGTTCTCTGGAGGTAATCAGGGGATGCTTATCACTGCACCTCAAAACCTGGACATTCATCACCCAAGATAAGTGGGTGCAGAAGATTATAACCAGAGGCTATTCAATTCCCTTTCTTTTTCACCCCTCCACCATCAAAAAGTCTTCCAAACATTTCACCCCTAAAGACAAGTAGCAGTTATAGAAGTAAGAAAGCTGCTAGACAAGTGAGTTATCCAAGACGTCGCACCAGAGCAACATGTATTCGTAGCTTACTCAAGATTCTTTTTGGTGCCAAAAACGAATAGGGACCTCAGCCTTAATCAGTATGTCAGACAGGTGAAGTTTTGGATGGCCATGGTACATTGTATTTTTTCATTGTTAAAAGATGAATGAATGTGCTCTGTAGACCTCCAGGATATGCACTACCACATTGTGATGAACAGGTGATTCCGTCTGGAGTCATTCATTTCCAATTCAAGGTCCTGCCCTTTGGTCTCACCACAGCCCTGCAAATGATTAATAAGTGTGCAGTGGTAGTCGCAGCTAATCTCAGACTGCAGCATTCCTGTTTTCCCCATATCTGGAAGACTGTTTAATTTCTTCTAGTACCAGGAATCCTGTCATCCATGACAACAACTTTTTCTTCCTGCTTGGGCATTACAGTGAACTCTGCCAAGTGCAAGTTACACCTGGTCCAGGCAGTAGAATTTACAGACTCGTACCTGGACACAACATGCCAGATAGCGAGACTTCCAGAGAACAGATTGGCCTTTAATGTCTGGCTCTGGAAGGTAGGCAGACGGTTCTCTGGAAGTCTTGCCATCTGGCAGGCAGTGACCTCTAACATCTGGCTGTGGATGGCAGACAATTCCTGCCAGATGGCGAGACTTCCAGAGAACAGTGTGTCTGTCTTCCACAGCCAGACGTTAAAGGTTATTTCCTGTCAGAAGCCACCAGTTAGACTGATACTTTGATGTCTAGGATTGATGGCTATTTCCATTACCTTGGTTCCTCTCACCAGGTATTACATGAGAGTATATTATTTGATAGAACCTCCTTGGGTGCTGAATCCCATCACTATTATGTTGCAAGCTCTAATTAGATCATCATTTGAACCTGCAGCAAAGTTGTACTTTAAATTTCTAGCTTGGGAAATGTTATTTTTAGTGGCTGTCAGTTCACATCACAGAGTATCTGGACTTTAGGCCCTTTCTTGCACACCTTCTTTTTTACTTTTTCATAAAGATAAGGTGCCCTTGCAAACTATTCCAGCCTTTGTTCCTAAGGTAGCTACAGAGACAATCTGTCAGTCTCATGGTTTTCTTCCTGAATTTTACCAATAAAGGGGGTATGTGCTGCACTTGCTTGGGGGTGTGCATCAGCAGCTCTGTTTCTACCTTCACCGTACAAAGAATATTGGGAAATCTGATGACTTGTCTCCTTTTTGACAGCTAAAATGAGATGGAGAGTATCTAAAGTGTATGTCAAGATGGCTATACAACTGCATCTCATGTGTACAGAGATAGGGGATTTACTTTATCCAAACAAGTCAACCCTCATTCCTCTACATCTGTTGTCACTTCTGTTTGTGTTGTAGACACTTGGCCAGTGTCCATACCTTCATTTCACACTATAAATTGGATTTACCCTCCAGGGATAGGACTTCTTTTGGTTCATGCATCCACCAGAATCTCTTTCATGAAACCAGCCAATGGTTTTTAATAGCTGGGACTTCTGTACCATCCATTGAGGAACGGACACAGAAGAGACATCAGATACGAAAGTTATGTATTTCCCGTAATGATAGATGTGTTGCCTGTTTACATCCTTCCTCTGCTCCTGGTGTTCATTCTCCCTTCCATTATTCTTTGGATTCATTACCATTTGGGTTTCTGATACAACTGGACTGCCTGTCTAACGGGTCTATTCATGTGCTGTTTGAGCATCAGAGCATGAGCTAAGTATTGATTTCTTATGCAGTCTGATTTTTTTCAGTATAGATCCTTTTTCTTTTATAGATTCTGAGGCAAATTCTATCAGAGGTAATGTTACAGTCATGAAGGGGATACTGAGTAATTGAAGGAGCCTGAGCTTTGTGTCCAAAGTCTAGAGTGGCTCAAGTTAACTACATAAATGTTTGCTTAACAAAAAGGAGTGTGGCAGGATAAACAAAATGTGAAAACATAAAGTATGCTGGAGCAGTGTCAGAAGAATTTGGAATAAATAGGAAAACTTGCACCTTTCATCTTATTTAGTCTATCATAATTAGATGTGTGGTATGGACTAGACCAACTGTATAAAGTAAAAGAATAAGAAAGGAATTTAAGGTGAACTGTGTTTATAATTATTGGGCCAGCCACCAGGAAATTAATTACAAACGTTCACCATGCATGAAGATTGTACAGTAAGATGTAGAAATCATTTAAAAATAGAATCTTCATAGATTTGTGCCATTGTCATTCAAGTCACTCCTTTACTATGTACTACTGTTTCAGCTTGCAGTATAAGGTTGCCTTTGTCACCTTATGCTTCACATAATGGCTTTGTCATTGTTACGCTGTCATTTTGGATGCTTCACATATTGGCCTTCTCTGTTGTTGCTTTGTCATTTTCGATTTTCTCTCTCTTGCAGGTTTTTTGGTAATGATTGGCAATCTTTCCAGACATTCATTTTACTAGGCCCCTTAAAGTTAGTGTAAAGCAGATACTTCATTACTCACCATGTTACCATGACTTTCAAGAGGCTGACGGGAAACACATATTACTTAATCTCGTCCACCTTTGTTTGAATAACCTTTGACCCATATTTTAATTATTTTACTGATATGCTTGGTCACTTTAGTGAGAGTCATGAAAGGTAAACATAGATTGGATGTGCACTCTTAGATCTTGCATGTGACAACATGATGTTAATCATTATGATCACTGCTGCAGTAACCTAAGCTATATGAATTGCATCATGTATATATTTTTTGTTGGAAATTTTTACTTTTTTGTTACTTTCCTGTTTTACCAACTATTGCTGCTAAGCTTCTCTGGGAATAAAGCACCAATTTTGGCTTGATCATGGAATAATGTACCAGTTCCTCAGCTGTACCTTCTTCAAGCCACAAAAAGAAAAAAAGATTGTTGAGCAGCATTTGCCACCAGAGCAGGCTAGTAATTTGCCTCAGCTACAGGTGGGTGACACTGCCGTGGCCAAAGTTGTTTCTTCAGGGCACACATCTTTTTCTTTGAATCTCTGTGGTATATTCCCTGCAGCCAACATGGACTGGGGTTAGAATGTCCTCTGCTGTTGGAACCCCTTAGTGGTCAAGGAAAAGCTGCTGTTGCTGGTCTTAGGAGAAGATGGGAAGGCAATTGCCCTTACTTAGCTAGATTGTTGTGCCCATCCCTGGGGAAGTTGTTGCTGGCAGTTAGAGGCCTGTTTCTTCAGAAATTTCTGTCAAAGAGAGACCAAAACTAAACATGTCTTCCTCTGCATCAGTTACTTTGGATAGGAGTACTTCATTAGACTTTGTTCATGGTTGGTTTTGTGCTGGCCCCAAATCTCTCCTATAAAGCTGCTTCTGTAACAAAAAAAAAAAAAAGGGATTCTTCTTTCCTTGAAAAGGTCCAAGAGAATGTGAACATGTGTGTATGTGTATGTATGGGGGGGATGTGAAGGGACTGATGCAGTTCTTTCTCCTCAAGTTTCTGATTCAGATTCTGAGGAGTGTGTGATATCCGAGTCCCCCTCAGAGGGATTCTCTTCTCTGGGTTTGTTTCCGTACTGAAGAAAATAGTGAGTTTTCTTAATCCCTCAGAAACCATTATGATTTGCTACAGCTGGAATTTCCAGACCCTCACCCATCTTTCCAGTTTTATCTACTTTGAATGATGTTTATCAAAGAAGGATACATGTTTATCCATTGAAAAACAAAGCATTGAATGGCATGTATCATCAAACATGCCATTCATCAAGCCGTTCTGACTAACATTGCATTGCAGTAGGGATAAGGAAATTTGCCCTTTCCCCACTGTCGTACGATATCGGAGTTGGTATATAGAATTAGCGGGGCTGAAAGGGAAGCAGCCCCCCACATGAGGAGGTTTTAATGAACGGCATTTACAATGAAATGCCATTCAATGCTTTTACCCTTCGATGAATAACAGTAAAACCATCACAACCTGCGATTTTCCTGACGGTTGGCCTACTGCCCCTAAAAAAACAATTATATAAATTTCTTCAGTCATTTAAGTTTTTATATTCCAATCCCAGACCCTAGCCCGTCAGATGTTGTTTTAGTGAATTCAGCTGCTATTACACACTTCCTTAATTCTTCATATTGCTTAAAATGTGTTTATGATTCTGTGGGTACTAACTCTGGGGCCACTGCCACTGCTGCTAGAACTGTTCTGATGAGATTTGCATGGCTGCATTATCAAAACCTTCCAGAAAATGTCAAAAATTAAATTTTGACTTCTTGCTTGGACAGAGATTTAGTTTTTGGATCTCTTGCTGTAGAAGTCATCAAAAAGTATGATGTGCAGGGAGAAGGCTAATTCAGGTAAGTTCTTAGATTTTTCAGCCCTGATTTTCTGGTCGCTTGTCTAAGTTTGACAAAAAGCAAAATAAATGATCTCAGCAGAATGCTGTTAAGTAGATGTTTAAAAAGCAATGACAGGTAGGTTCCAGAAAGTCAGACAAATGTGATCCACTAGGCTAGAGATGGCAATGGCAAACTCCCGCTGCTTCCTAGGGGATTCCTTCTCCAGACCAGTCTTATATCTTTCCTTCATGAACCAGTTTGTGATAGTTCAATTAAAAATGCGTGTATTTCACAACCTGTTACCCCTTCTTCCTTATTTGAGTTTTTTAATGACCTGAGATTTCATAGATGCATATCATTATAGTCTTCATCCAGGCTGCAGTCATTTATTAAGATTTTGTGTGTTTGTATATCATTATGCACCTACAAGAGCCCTTTGTGCTATCCAATTTATTTATTTTACATTTGTTGACCGGAATAGTCCGACTGGATACATGCCCATTTTCAGCTGAGGCCCGGGGAGAAAATCTCCACACAGTAATGTGTTATATATAATACAATAGACAGACAGTTTAAAGAATGTATGAGTCAAACTGTTTTAAGTATTCAAACTATCATAAATCAAACTGTTAATACAAATATATAAATCGGAAATTAGCACTAAATAAGTGTGGGACAAAAGAGAGAAGAAAGAAATGCTCCATGAGTGTTTATAAAGTGTCTACCTCTTGCAGTAGCCCAATGCAGACTGCAGGATATCCACATTTTTCTGTACAGAGCCTTTTTCAAAGTGTCCAGAATCTTTCTTGTGTACGCAATCTCCTACACAGTCTGGGTTTCCAAGAGAACATTCAGAAGTCTTTTCTGACTCCTCTGTTTTTCTGAGGTGCCTTGCTGGATACCGCAGTACAAAGAGTTTTACTTCCACAGGAAAAAAAAAATAGATCTATGTGTAGATCTTTTCCTCTGGTTTTCCACTTCCACTTCAGTCTTAGCAAGGGAATTACTCAGGATTCTTCTTTGAAGACTCCACATAAGAAAGGTGCAATTGTATATAAAATATCAATGGTCCCAGCAAAAACACCCATTGTCTTTTTAAATTTCAGTTTTAGGATTTGTAAAAAGGGAGTCCACACCACAATGTAATGTCCTCATCACCAACTTGTGGAGTGAATTAGGGTGTTGCAAAACATATTCTCCACTAATAATAAAATTGTGCAAGCCACTGTTGGAAGACTAACTACCTGTTGAGGCTAGACAAAGTTTTTTCTGTTTGGGATGCAAGTCTAGGGGATAAACCAGTCACTCCTCAGCAGAGTCAGCAGGTTGTGAGAGTGCACCCTCTGTCATGGTCAGGAATGGTCTCCTTTGGATCACAGTCCATGAAGCAAATCAGACCCATTTTGCCTTGGCAGAGAGGAGTGCACACCTGCATGGCTGCTAACTGAAAAAAAGATGAGGATACACCAAAGCACCCTTATGGCTGCTTGGATGATAATCCCCTTTACAATAAATAGTCATGTCTTATGGGGGGAGCTTGATTGTTAGTAAGCATGATAGCAGAAAGCATCTTGGAAAAACATGTATGTCTGGCTGCTACTTTTGTAGGTTTTCTTAGCTGTTTCAAAAGTTCTTAGTTTGGGATTACTATTACTACCATTCAAAAGAAAGAAAAAGGCAAGTATGCATACCAAGTTTAAAATGAATTGCTTGGCTGATATGTGCTGTATATCCATCAAAATTAACCACAAGTGGAGCTAACAGTAGCACACTTACAGCTTCAGAGCTGGCCATGGATTCAACTCGCTCTTGAGGTGAATTTCTTGGCAAATGTGTCTCAAACACACAAGTATGTTAGGATCAGTGACCCTCTCATAATCCTCTATGGTTGTAGCCTTGTTGTTGCTGCTGCTGTGTTTGCTACCTTTATTGTTTGTTGCAGTTTTTATTTTTCTGTGATTTGGTGTTTGAGTTGGGTACCCCGACATTATGGTTAAGTCAGCTTTGTGGTTTAAAAAATGTGTCATGTGCAGCCACAATTTGTCCCCACAAGACACCTATGATAGGTGTGTTTATTGTTTGGGTGTAGTGCACCTTGCCATATTTTTGTCAGGCTTGCTCTGTATTTGGTGCCCGAGTCCTGACTTGCTAGGACTGCCAAGCTTGTTTTGAAAGGTCTTCTGCAGCCTTTGGCTTCTCCTTTTCCTGTCAAGAAGCAGGATAGGAAATCCAAGAATGAGAAAGAAAAGGTGAAAGAAAAAGACTATAAAATCTCCTTGTGGATCTAAGCCCAAGGACAAGGAGGAGTGCAGATGCTTTTCTTATACCTTGGAGCAGCTGGACCTGAATCTCCTGTGGGTTCCTGTCAGTCGGGACCTTCAGTGCTGTCTTTACATCTGTCGCCAGTGATTGCGGTTCTGGAGTCTGATTCTTCCAACACTCCCACGTTTAATATCCGTAGTCCATTTCTCTCTCTAAAGATCATTCTGATTCTTTGGGTTAATTCCCATTTCTGCCCCATTTCTCCAGCTGAGTTTTCTCCTGACCTCTCCCCTTATCCTAGTTGGATCCGAACTTCCTCCTTCCAAATCCGAAGTTCAGATCCTGCAGTTAAGAAGCCTTCAAAGCCAGTATCTGTAGCTGCTTCTCTGTCTGCTAGATCAGTTGGGAGCCTTAAGTTTTCTCTTTTGTAGCAGCTGATGCATTCCTTCCTTCAGGCCAGATGGATCTAAGGATCATCCCATCTCCCTGGCCCCAAGGCATGAGTTTGTGTCACCTTCAGCTCCGCGTCTTTCTGTTTCTCCTCCAGCTTCTTCAGTTCTACGTTTCTGTGGTTCCGACTGTTCAGTTGCCTTCCCCCTCTGACAGCGCTGATAGCATGGCTGCTTCAGACACCAGCAGCATCTTTGATGATCTTGACTACTGCCATGTCAGAGATGGATTAATTTCGGAGCTGAGTGACTGAAGTCAGTAGTCTGGGTCGGGGTCTTCTGAGTTTGAGGTTTTGAGTCATCCCTGTCCCCGAGTACTTTGCCCTTAAAGTACTCAGCACACATCTTGTTGCCAGAGACATCCAGGTTGGTGTTGGACACCGGTTTCTCATTCCGGATTTCAGATCAGAGGAGTGCCATTTCTGGTTTTCTGGTCCTGGTTTTGGCTTTTGACATTGTAGAAAGGATCTTGTCCTGTTCAGAGACTAGGACGTCAGCAGATAGTTTGGATATATCTGATCCCTTTTTCCTCCTGCATCCTTGGCTATGCATCAGCTTGCTCTGGGACAGTTCATTTATACTAGTCTCAAAACTACAGTGCATTCAGAGCCCCCCTCAACTTCTATGTCTCCTTTTGCTTCTCCATCCCAAAGAGGTCCACATGAAGAACAAATGTAAGAGGGGAGCACTTGACCTCCGCTGAGGATGCCAGTCTTGATTAAGGGAAAAGGTCCACTCGATCCCCCCATAAAGACGCCTCCTTGGGCAATCTACTGGAATTATTGAAGTAACATGAGGGTGGTGGCCCATTGAAACCCCTTCTCCAGAAGAATCAGTGTTTCTTGAGTCTTTTGGCACAGGCCCATCCACTTATTGATTCATTCCCCTCCGAATGCCTTCATTGACCTGGTATCCCGGAGAGCCTGGAGAGAACCCAACATGTCGGAACCCATTCTCTGGAAACCTGACAAAGTCCTGGTCCTGTCTAAAGACAGACCCTATTGGACCAAGAGTCCAGCTGTGGTTGCCACTGTGGTGGAAGCAGTCTGAAAAAGGGACATCTCAGAGGAGAGTTCCACAGCCCATCCACCTAACCAGGAGTCTTGGGCTCTGGTCCATCTAGGAAAGAGCACTTATACTTTGGTCACATTTGCCCAACATGCACGAATTGTGTTGCTGATTTGACACTTCTGAGAAACCTTATCTCAGAAGTGTCAATGATGATGAAGACCCAGCATTCTTTTTCAGAAGACCCTGGAGGTCCAGATGTCAACAAGCAAGCAGTGGGTATGTCCATTACCGGCATTTCTGGATGCACTTTTGCAACTTTGGAAGACTGCTTCAAGGTGTCCTTTATCAATGTCTCTCTTGATGGATCCTTACTTTTCAGCCCAAAGTTCAGAGAGAATCTTTAAAGGAGTGAACAGGAAGGAAAGACACTTGTCTGCCATTGGAGTCTCCTTCTCCACCCCTCAGAGGTCCTTTTGTACAAACCGGAAGGGGAAACCTATTGATTTTTTTTGTAAATCACAACTACCTGTTTGGAACCCTCACAGTGACGGCCCCTCTGCACCTCCCAGGCAGGGGTGGTCTTCAGAACCAGGGATTCCACTGTTACTTAGGTAAGCTCTTCCAGTGCCACTGAAGTGTTGCCTGGTTCCTGTGCTGTGGAGCCTGTTGGGGGGTGCCTGGCTGTTGACCCAAAAGCTTTGTAGGCAGTCACAACAAAAGCTGAGGTGTAGAGGTCATATCCAAAGGGTATACAATTCCCTTTTTGTACTTTCCAAAGGAATCTTTGAACTCCCTTCCTGTGAGACTACCCCACCCCACCCAAAATTTCTCTCCCTCAAGTTAACTGTGTGATGTCCAGAGATCCAGAGTTTTCTGAGACAGTTATTCATGTTCTTTCTTCCCAGAAGCCTTTCTCTAGGAAGGTGTATGCAAGTAAATGGAAGAGATTTGCCGTTTGGGCTTCGTCTTAGGGTTTGAATCCCTTCTCCACTGTTTTGGATGCCATTCTTGACATTTTTCACTCTGGCCTCATTTATTTTACTATTAAGGTTCAATTGGCTGCTATTTCCCACTTTCACATTGGCATGGATAATACCCTGGTGGCAACCCTTAAACTGTCCAAGGTCTTTTTGAGAGGTACCTATTTACTATAACCTCCCATTTGTTATCCTGCCCTCCTTAGGATCTCAACTTTCTCTTCTAAGCCATCATTAGACTGCCTTTTGAAGCACTGTTTGTGTAAAGCTTTTGTCTTTGAAATATCTCTTTCTGGTAGCTGTTACAACAGTAAGGTGGATGTCTGCACTTGAGGCAGTATTATCTGTTCCCCATGTCTGTTTTTCCACAAAGACAGTAATACCTTAAAAACTGATCCTACTTTTATACTCAAGGTAGCCTCTGAGTCTAACCTGAGTCAGCCTCTGCATTTCAGCATTTTCTTCCCAAGTTTCTGTTATGAGGGAGAGTATTTACTTCATTACCTGAGTGTTTACTGCCAACAGATAGTTTATTTGGACAGAACCAGAAAATTCAGGAAATATAACCAACTCTGTTTCCTTTTCCAGGATATGATTTTGGCAAACTTCCAACTGTATCTCCTTTGCGTACTCCCTGAAAGGGATTTCTTTGCCTTTTAAGCGTGAAGCTCATTCCACCAGACTGGTAGCTACTTCATTTGCCTTTTTTGCTTCAACATCTATTGATGACATGTATGGCAGCAACATGTTCTGTTACTCATACTTTTGTGTCCGAAAAAGTGCCAAGGTCCGCTGTAAAGTGATCCAAACAATTTTATTTTCACACAATTAAATAAGCCACGCAACTTTGTAGTCCCGATAACAGCAATGCCAACAACAGAATAAACGCTCTTACATACACATTAAGGAAACTGCGTTTTCGTCATAAAGACTTCATCAGACAAAGTAACAAACTTTAACACACATTTAAATACCTATTTGAACTAATTAAAAACTCTTTCATTGGCCATATTTCCTACCATACCTATTCAAACACACCAATCCAAACTTCTATTTCATTTAATTCATTAATATTAATGAGTATGTCATGAAAGTGCTCCGTGCTTTTGTTAAAACACCTATTATAAAAATTTAAAAACTGACATTCAACTTTAAAAACTGATCCATGGTTTATATGAAATATAAATTAATAAATAAATAATTAGTTAAATAAATAATGATTAAAAAACCATTTTACCACTAATTAAATAACAATTAATTTGATGATGAAAGGACTAGGGATACCATCCTATACTAATGCCCTCTAGTGTCCACAGTCAGAACTACTCTATAATTTGTTAGCCCTTATTTTTAATAGGGGTGTTAGTTAAAAATTCATTCATTCCTGGGCTAGTGTTGGAATCCAAGTAAACCTGCCACCATAATTCCTTATTTTCAAGGATTTCTTCCCAAAGTCCTCCCCTATTGTCAGGCTTAACTTGGTCCAATACAAAAAATTCATATCTAGCTCCAGGACATACATTACAATGTTTATATAATGCATTAGTATTTTTAGCTTTAGAAATGTCATAATAATGTTCATAAATTCTGCGTTTCAAACATCTTTCAGTCTTTCCAACATAGAAAGACTGACAAATTTGACATATAGCTATATAAACAACTCCCCTACTTTCACAATTATAGTAAGCCGTACTTTTAATTCTTCTCTTCCTACTATCAATATATATTTCTGCCTTGTGAATTATATATGGACATTGATGGCATCTTCCACATTTATATGTCCCATACCTCCTATTGTTACCATCCCTAACCTTCTTATTTCCTCTTTCTAAGATTGTTCCTACCTTGGGTGGGTTTTTGAATACTATCTTGGGTTCCATTCTGGTTATCTCTTCTATATCCGTTAAAGTACTAAACTTTTTCCATTCTTTTTTGAAAATATCCCTTAGTTTTGTATTGGAACTATTATATTCCAAAACCAAACTTCTCCTGTAACTTACTTGATTGTTCTCCTTACTATTTATTTCTACAGAGTGTCCCAACCCCATTTTAGACTCTTTGCCCTTACCCAGTATAGGTTCAAATCTACCCAGTCTTCCATCTTCTACTTCTCTTCTTAACTTGTTTATAAACTCCTCTGGATAGCCACGTTCCCTGAACATTTTATGTAATATTTTACATTCATCCTGGAAGTCTGAGTCATTAGATGTCATTCGGGAACCTCTTACAAATTGTCCTTTGACAATGTTCTTCTTACTGTGAAATGGGTGGGCACTATTATAATGTAAGTAAGAGTTAACATAGGTTTCCTTTCTATACACCTTACTCTCAAATTTACCTAACCTTTTATATATTTCTATGTCAAGATATTTCAAGGATTCTGTACTGATAGTATAAGTAAACCTCAAGTATTTAGTAGTGTGATTAATATATTCCATAAATTCCAAAAAACTTGCCTCGCTCCCAGTCCAAAAAATGACAATATTGTCTAAAAACCTATGGTACAATGTCCATAGTTCCTTAAACTTACAATTAATAATAAACTGCTCCTCCCATTTGGAAAGTACGATATTCGCAAATGTGGGGGCACAAGCGGCCCCCATTGACACCCCTGTCTTCTGTTTGTAATATTCACAATCAAACGTTATAAAATTATATTTTAACACTGTGTCCATAAATATCACACTTGCTACTTTATCATTGAGACTCAAGAGGTCATCTTCAAATACAGCTTCTTCAAATAAAATCATACCTTCTGCATGTGGTATGCTCCCAAACAGGTCAATAACATCTATAGTGATAAATCTGATGTCTTCTCTAAAAATATCCTGTTTGAGTTCCCCCAAAAAGTCCCAAGAATCTTTGAGAATTAACTTATTATTAATCCAAATATGTTTGGTCTTAACATCTATAAACTTGGCTAGGGGGACTGTTTTGGAACCCTCAGCTGAAACTATTGGTCTGAGGGGTGGGTTTACCATATCCTTGTGAATTTTTGGTATACCGAATATGGTAGCTACCCTCGGTTTCTTAACTTCTAAATATTTGAAGATTTTTTCATCAATTGTTTTTTCAGTCAACAAATCCTGCAGAATGGAATCTATCCTATGATATGCTACATTAATTTTGTTTAGTGAAACCTCTGTATACTTCATTTCATCCCCTAAGATAGTATTCATTTTACTTTCATACAAAATTTTGTCCATAATGACAATTCCCCCACCCTTGTCTGGTTCCAACTTTACTATTTACAATTTTAGTACATTGAAATTAAATTTAAACCATTTTTCACTATTAAGTAAAGGATTAAAGTATATACCTAACAGTAAGGGAGATTTTACCTGTACAATATTAGATGTTAAGTTATTTACTAGGAAGATTAATTTGGAAGTAATGGCCTCTAAGATGGGTTTCAATAGAGAAAGAGGGGGTGAGAATATATTGAGGAGAAAGTCCACATACAACCCACCTTTATACCCTCAGATAAAAAACTTTGAAAATATTATGGTTGAAGTAGTAAGGACCAAATATAATGGATGTTGGGTGCACTACAACTTAAGTAAGGAAGAGAATGAAATATTAATGGAATTGAGTAGTAATGCATCCCTGAGGGTTATGAAACCAGACAAGGGTGGGGGAATTGTCATTATGGACAAAATTTTGTATGAAAGTAAAATGAATACTATCTTAGGGGATGAAATGAAGTATACAGAGGTTTCACTAAACGAAATTAATGTAGCATATCATAGGATAGATTCCATTCTGCAGGATTTGTTGACTGAAAAAACAATTGATGAAAAAATCTTCAAATATTTAGAAGTTAAGAAACCGAGGGTAGCTACCATATTCGGTATACCGAAAATTCACAAGGATATGGTAAACACACCCCTCAGACCAATAGTTTCTGCTGAGGGTTCCAAAACAGTCCCCCTAGCCAAGTTTATAGATGTTAAGACCAAACCTATTTGGATTAATAATAAGTTAATTCTCAAAGATTCTTGGGACTTTTTGGGGGAACTCAAACAGGATATCTTTAGAGAAGACATCAGATTTATCACTATAGATGTTATTGACCTGTTTGGGAGCATACCACATGCAGAAGGTATGAGTTTATTTGAAGAAGCTGTATTTGAAGATGACCTCTTGAGTCTCAATGATAAAGTAGCAAGTGTGATATTTATGGACACAGTGTTAAAATATAATTTTATAACGTTTGATTGTGAATATTACAAACAGAAGACAGGGGTGTCAATGGGGGCCGCTTGTGCCCCCACATTTGCGAATATCGTACTTTCCAAATGGGAGGAGCAGTTTATTATTAATTGTAAGTTTAAGGAACTATGGACATTGTACCATAGGTTTTTAGACGATATTGTCATTTTTTGGACTGGGAGCGAGGCAAGATTTTTGGAATTTATGGAATATATTAATCACACTACTAAATACTTGAGGTTTACTTATACTATCAGTACAGAATCCTTGAAATATCTTGACATAGAAATATATAAAAGGTTAGGTAAATTTGAGAGTAAGGTGTATAGAAAGGAAACCTGTGTTAACTCTTACTTACATTATAATAGTGCCCACCCATTTCACAGTAAGAAGAACATTGTCAAAGGACAATTTGTAAGAGGTTCCCGAATGACATCTAATGACTCAGACTTCCAGGATGAATGTAAAATATTACATAAAATGTTCAGGGAACGTGGCTATCCAGAGGAGTTTATAAACAAGTTAAGAAGAGAAGTAGAAGATGGAAGACTGGGTAGATTTGAACCTATACTGGGTAAGGGCAAAGAGTCTAAAATGGGGTTGGGACACTCTGTAGAAATAAATAGTAAGGAGAACAATCAAGTAAGTTACAGGAGAAGTTTGGTTTTGGAATATAATAGTTCCAATACAAAACTAAGGGATATTTTCAAAAAAGAATGGAAAAAGTTTAGTACTTTAACGGATATAGAAGAGATAACCAGAATGGAACCCAAGATAGTATTCAAAAACCCACCCAACGTAGGAACAATCTTAGAAAGAGGAAATAAGAAGGTTAGGGATGGTAACAATAGGAGGTATGGGACATATAAATGTGGAAGATGCCATCAATGTCCATATATAATTCACAAGGCAGAAATATATATTGATAGTAGGAAGAGAAGAATTAAAAGTAGGGCTTACTATAATTGTGAAAGTAGGGGAGTTGTTTATATAGCTATATGTCAAATTTGTCAGTCTTTCTATGTTGGAAAGACTGAAAGATGTTTGAAACGCAGAATTTATGAACATTATTATGACATTTCTAAAGCTAAAAATACTAATGCATTATATAAACATTGTAATGTATGTCCTGGAGCTAGATATGAATTTTTTGTATTGGACCAAGTTAAGCCTGACAATAGGGGAGGACTTTGGGAAGAAATCCTTGAAAATAAGGAATTATGGTGGCAGGTTTACTTGGATTCCAACACTAGCCCAGGAATGAATGAATTTTTAACTATAACACCCCTATTAAAAGTAAGGGCTAACAAATTATAGAGTAGTTCTGACTGTGGACACTAGAGGGCATTAGTATAGGATGGTATCCCTAGTCCTTTCATCATCAAATTAATTGTTATTTAATTAGTGGTAAAATGGTTTTTTAATCATTATTTATTTAACTAATTATTTATTTATTAATTTATATTTCATATAAACCATGGATCAGTTTTTAAAGTTGAATGTCAGTTTTTAAATTTTTATAATAGGTGTTTTAACAAAAGCACGGAGCACTTTCATGACATACTCATTAATATTAATGAATTAAATGAAATAGAAGTTTGGATTGGTGTGTTTGAATAGGTATGGTAGGAAATATGGCCAATGAAAGAGTTTTTAATTAGTTCAAATAGGTATTTAAATGTGTGTTAAAGTTTGTTACTTTGTCTGATGAAGTCTTTATGACGAAAACGCAGTTTCCTTAATGTGTATGTAAGAGCGTTTATTCTGTTGTTGGCATTGCTGTTATCGGGACTACAAAGTTGCGTGGCTTATTTAATTGTGTGAAAATAAAATTGTTTGGATCACTTTACAGCGGACCTTGGCACTTTTTCGGATTTATTAGTTTGTTTTGAGTGCCTACATCTGTTTCTTGGTTCATACTTTTGTGTCCCATTACAAACTGGACATCCAGTCTAGGTCTAGATTCTACTCTGTTTTCTCCATTTTGTGGAATGTTGTCTCCTAGGACCACCCAAGGGTTGTCACTGTCTGGGACCATCATCAAGTTGAGATGGCTGGAAAAGACATTGGATATGAAACTATAACAACAGGTCTGTGTTATCTTCTTCCGTCCTCCTCAACTATCCCTCCCTTCCCTCTGTGGCATCTGACCGTCTTTGCAGACCAGCCCTGAAGCTCTGCAAAAAAGGTCTCTGTGTCCTTTGCCTGTAACATGGTTAAAGTTATTTTCCCAGTGTCTGTTGTTCCAGGGGCAATACTGGGGCACACTTGATCTGAAAAGAGCCAGTCAGAGCAGGGAGTTATGGGTAATGGAAGTGGAGCTGTGGGATTGAAGATTCTGCACCATCAGATCTGATATCCCACAGGTTGAGAAGGATGAAGAAGGAAACATGGATCTATTGTTATGGCAATTCCATAACTTCCGTTTTTGCTTTACTGAGCAGTCTATTTCTTTCTCTTCAGCCAACAAAATTAAACGTTTTCTTTGTACATTAAGTGTTCGTGTTACTACATGTTGCAGCGGATGACAGACATGCAGCCAGTCTGTCATTACCTTTATGGAATTTTTTTGCAGCTGTGGTGACCTTTAGATGTGGGAAAGTGCTACAGTTGTGGCTTTCTTCAGCAAATGTAATACTGTTAGAATTTTAATGCAAACTTTCTCAGAAATAGCCAAAATGTAGAATAGCATTAATAGACATGGTCAGTTCCCCTTCTTCAGCATTCTCTGTTGTTTTTTTTTTTTTGTTTGTTTGTTTTCTCCCCTAAACAAGCCCTGTGATGACTGATTCTAGTGTTGTTCTGTCCTGACTGTGACACTGTTGATATCCCTAGTATTTCAGCCACTGGGAAGGTAGTCCCTTTGTTGTGGTGGGATGAGTAGCAGCCACAGCCTGGGAGATTTGTTTCCATGTCTTATGCTGTCCCCTGCAGCTTGTCTTTCCCCTGCTTGCAGTTTATTGAAGTATGCTCTAACTGTACATTTTCCTGCATGTATCAGACAAAGATGCGTCCATTTTCCATTCAAGGCAAATGTGGAATCCATTTGCACAATTTCATTTCCCCAAAAGAGGACAGTGCAGGAGTGATGACTTCCTCATTTCTCCAGGATGAACAGTGCAGGTCATTTCTCATCACTGCCCTCCCATATTAAGTACTCTAGATAAATGTTAGTCACCAACAGCATAGTCTGGAACAGCTCTCTGCATCAGTGGGCTGATGAGGTAAGCCAGTAATCTGAATGTTGCCACACCTTATCTAGTTTTCTGGTGCTTCAATCTTGGACTTAATTATTTTACCTTTTCCTAACAAGAGGGACAAAGTCCTTTGCCCACTTTGGTTCTGTATGTCTTGGAAGTAGAGGCAGTTCTTTGTCTACCTGTAGAAGTGCATTCCTTCATGAACCTTCTGGAGTTGGTTAGGGACTCTGAAGAAATGCTGAAATGTTCTGTGGAGAAAAAAAAAGACATGAAAGCTGTTTGAAGGATTAGTTTCAAAAGACGCTCCAGTGAAAAGCATCTAACTGTAGGAGAGCAAAGGTGACATCTTTCTGACATGATTCACAATATTGTGTTTTGTGGCAAAAAGCTCCAAAGAGTTAACTACTCTGCAGTTGTGTTTTAATAAAAGTGGGTGAATTAATAACGTGCTTCATATTCATATAGCAGGTTTTTTTTTTTGTTAATAGGTAAGTGAACTAATCTGGTTGGGTATTTTACAGCTGTAACATTGTAATAAAGTAAATATTAAAGCAGAAATTTGCATACAGATGCCCAAGACACTTTATTCTAATCTCATCTAAAACTAAGGGCATTCCAATTACACAGACAATTGGTAAATGCAGTAGAAGTTATTCGATGAAATATTTCTGAAGTATGTAGTTAACCTGAGCTGTATAACCATTGATGGATAAATAAAATTACTGTCATCTGCAAAGATGAATCCTGTATAAGAACTGTGAAGTAGAAGAGAAGGCAAAACTAGCATTGTTTTGTTCTGAGTCAAACTTGTTGAGCTATGCAAGGTTGTACTAAGTTTATTAAAATGTCTGTTGTTTTAAGGAGAAAATGGCTTTCAGATTTTTGGAGAGAGAAGGTTAATAGAAATGTGATTGTTTCACAGCTCAATTATTACCAGATTTTGGGAGGGTTATTTTAGCATTTTTCTCCATTTATTAAGAAAGGGTACGCAGTAGAAATTGTTAGTGTTTAGTGGTGCATTCATGACAGTTTGCATGCATTGATGCATCTTAGATTAAATGTGTTAGCTTCAGGCATTCTGTGTTATCAAATCTATAAATTTTCTTTTAAGATTCATAATATAGCTTCTGTCTAGAAGTAGAAAGGGGAGATATAGATGGGAAATAGGATGATGACCATGGAGGGGTAAGTAATTAAGTTGCGGTAAAATAAGCACAGATGAGCTCATAAAGCATAGCAGGATCTGATCTTTGTAGGTTTAAAGTGTTGCCCAAAAAATGATAAATTTATTTCCAGGATTCTTTTAGGTTATTGTATATAAAATTTTGCGCATCTCTGATGTAGACCTTGACCAGGTTTAGTATGCACTAATTAGATAAGCCAACTATTTGTTTAGTACTTTTGTGACTTGGGGAACATGTTAAAATATTGAATGCTGGACGTCTGGTGTGGCATCAAGTAAAAGGCAGCAAAATAATGTTCTTCTCTCAATCGCAGCAGATAAGAGTTTCTAAATGCAACAAGTTAGGGGCTAAAGGAAAGTAAATAAATAACTACATGTCAAAAAGAAAGAAATTAAAACAAAAGCAGGGCACCTCAGCAAAAGCAGTGCCAGACAACTTAGAGAGGGACTTATGGAACCAATCAGCCTGCAATAGAGTGACCGTGAGGAGTTTCTGGATGTGGCAGAGAGAAGAGAAAAATTGATGAGATGTACATGTAAGTCAAGAAAATTTGTGACTTTCTGTTGGAATACATTAAAAAACAGATAGCAGCCTTGACAAGGCAGTCAGCTCTCAAATATTTGAATGATACTGAATCATTAAAAAGGGTGAGACAGGATTGATGAAAAGGATGGCAGAGTTGGAGGTTTCTAGAGAAGAACTACCAAACAGACTGCGGCAGTTTTAATATAGATATAGATGTGAACATTTACACATTATAAATGTACCAGAAGTCACTGAGGGCAGCAGTTACGGGGCCTTCATGATAGACCAGTTCAGCAAGTGGATAGCCAAGCCAAAAATCACTACTCATAGGCCAGGGAACATAGCTTATATACCCACCAGTGGCCCTCAGCTTGCTGTCCTCATCCAATTGTAGTAAAGCATCAGACATCACAGCTCAAGGAGCAACTGCAGAATATTCTCTGGAAAAAAGGTAAAGTATTGAAGATTAGTGAACAATGTTTGAGGTAAGAGCACAAACAGGGAAGTTCATCCCATATTTTCTAATATGCAGGTATCTGAACTTTTGTTTTTTGCCTTCTGTATCCAACAATTTTCAAGATTTACTCCCAACCTGGTGTAAAGACATAGGAGCAGGAGTTTGTGAGGTATGGTTCTTCAGTACAACGGAGGTCTAGGTTGCAGGAAGGGAACTTTTAGTAAATCAGGTAGGCTGGATAAAGAAATGAGCATACAAGAGCTGTGGTGACTTTAATATAGTAGCCAAAGAGGGAATTATAGAAAAATGGAAGACTGAAAGGGGAAACGTTAGTGGAGGATTTGATTAAGAATACTGAATGCTGTAAAGGAATTGGAAAGAAACTCATATGCTACAGAAAATGGTAAATTCCACTGCAGAAGTGAGGAAGTTGGGCGGAGGTGACCAACGAAGGTCATAGGCATAGAAGAATTGGACTCAAAGGGGGGGGGGGGTGAGCAGTGAAGTAAAAGAGGCTGAAAGGACACAAGAACAAAAGACAATGAATGGTTAAAAAAAAGTGTCTAAGGAGCTAGGAAGCAGAAAGCCATTTCCAGGTTAGAATGGATAATAGAACATGTACATTAAAAATTGGGAGCCCTCTGTTTTATGTTGGCACTGATGTGTAATATGAATATATTATAAGAATGAAACTGTTTTAACTAGGTTATATGAATGTACAAGCCAACAATCGGGGGTACATAAAAGTGCACCGTGCATGCAGAATGCACAATTTATGTATTTTAGCACTGCCCCAAGTAAAGCAGCAAGTATGTTTAAAAAAATTAAAAAAAAAATTAAATACTGTTTCAACAGATGCTGATATTCTGAGGTCAAGTCACTGAAACAGTTTTCAGTGACAGTGGAGTTCTCTTTTCTGTACTGGTTTGCAACCTGAGAGTAGATATGTTATCTACTGTGGGGTGTGGGGATATCATAGGATGTCCTCGCACATGAGGGATGCAGTGCATCTTGACCCCTTGCTAGAAGAGCCTTTCATCTGATGTTTGCTTAAAGTGACTTCAGCAAGTTGATTTTAAGGTTTTGACTTTTCTGAAACTGTTGGCATTGCATTGACATGGTTCCATGGATTGATACTGTTATACTGATAGATTGCTTACTGTTTTTGCATACGTTTCTAGTTTTCTTATGTAATAACCCATGCTGACTATGGGCAACATCTGCAGATTTGACATGGTCTGGTTCACCTTTTTCTGCTGATAGGACTTTGACACTGACTCTTACTGTGCTACTAATACTAATTTTCCAAAGCATCAACTCCTCCTCCTCCATATCCCTATGGCACCTCTGACTCTCCAGATCATGTTCATTGCTGTTTGTGTTTGTATAATCTCTGATAACTCCAGTCTTCCTTGAGCTGTGGCGATAATTTTTGTATCCAAATCCTTTTTTTAGGTCTTTTAGCCTTTGAATCTTCATTTTTGACAGGTTTCCAAACATTTGGTGAGATTTTTCTATTATCTTTTACTTCATATAGTGAACCTCTTCTCTTCCATCATTTCAGTTTGGCACCATTTTGTTCTGCCAATTGTTTTGGGTGTAAATGAGATTTAGCCCTTGTATGGCATGACTTAGTAAGAATTGTTTTGTTGCTGTTATTACTGCTGTTAGATTAGTAACTATGGAAAATATATTTTTCCTAAATATGTGTCCTGTCTGCACAAAATTTCCCTACACGACCACCATGCTAAATGTCATTGTTTGGGCATGTTTCACTTGATGAGGACTGCACTATTTTTGCTATACGTTATATTTGTACTTTTATTGACACTAAGAAACATGTTACTTTTGAAAAGTCTACTTAAGCTGTCAGCTTTCCAGGCAACCCTCAGCTCCATGAAAAGACAGGAAAAATGCCATGGAGGACATTACAAAGCATCTAAAGCACATGTATGATTATTTAAAGTAGTTTTCTTATCTACATCCTTCCTTCAAGGTCCTGCATAATGAGTAAAGGGAGTCTTCTTTAGATTCAGAGGTTTCCAAGTTTATAGTGGGGAGTGGTCAAGGAACATCTGTCTTCATGTTTGAGATCAAGTGAAGCATTACCACCCTCCAGACCCCTTCTGCCAAGTCACTCTCCTGTCCCATATCTATTGATTATGATAAGCTCTCTAAGGCCATGCAGATGGACCAGTTGGACCTGGGATGCCTTCTCTCTTTCCATCTAGTTCTGTATAGGACTAAGAAAGTAGACTCCCTACATGTACATCTGCCTCTTTACAGGCACCATTCACAGTGCTGATAAGATTGAGATCCCCTAGCTTCCTGCAGACTCAACTCATTTTCTTTTGACACTGATACTTTCTGTATCATTATATTAGGTGCTAGCTGGGCTCAGGGTCGAGAGCTTAGTGCCTTTGCTGTTGATTTAATTCTGGTTGAGCACTGAGTTATTGAACTTTCAGACAGTGCAGCCAGGACTGCATCAGTACTGGTATCACTGGTGTCACGATTCAGTGTGGGTGTTGTACCTTTTTTTGGCACAGACTGTGGATGTGTCATAGTTATTGCAATAGTAGTTGCAAGGGTATCCTGCAGAGCTTCTGTCATGGGAGTTTCCTGTAAAATCTCTGTTACTGAGCTGCCTGCTCTTAGGATGGTTTATTACAAGAGGAGAACTGGATATGTCCCGGTAGATCTTCCTCTGAGATCTGTCCCTGGTTTTTGACTCTGGGTCTTCATCTTAGACCTTTCTTCCCCCAAGGAGGCTAAACATGAGAAGGTAGAAGAGGAAATGCTTTAACTTGCCCACGGAGTATCCCAAACTGGATTTGGACTTGATGGCTGTGGTTGAGGCCCCTCCCGCCCAGTATTGCCTTCTGACAAACGCAAGGTTAATGTCTTATTTATCTAAAAAAATGGGGCTGACTTATTGTTCCCACATCAGCTTCAGAGAAGATTCTGAGGAAAGCCTTCCAGTCCCTCCCTTTGCTGGCAAGGTAGTGCCTTTCATGAAGAAGATGATTGCTGTCATGGCCATGGAGCCTTGGAGTGAGTCAGACATGGTGGCTCCAGTGTCTTGTAAACCTGATAAATACTTCAGTCTCACAGGAATTGGGAGTGTTGGTTGAAGAATCATCTCTTGGATTCTGTAGTTACAATGGTGGATGTGAGGATGTATTCCACGCAGCGCTGTTCATCAGTCCAGCCACCTAATAAGGAAACCATAGAGTTAGACTGCTATGGCGAGTGAGTCTTTGTACCTTCAACTTTTGCTTTAAGGGTACTAAACTATGAGGTGACACCTGTTAAGCATCTGGTATGAGATTATAAATGAGATGGTTAATTTGATAGAAATGGTGAAGCTGGGCTTAGAAATAAACTGCACTCATTCTTCTGCTTTGTCCAGTATGTCCAAACTCTGCCTCAGGCTAACTTGGATTGCATCCGATGGCACAACCTTGGCGGCAGGCTTCCTCGTAGCAGTATGCCATCATGCTTGATACGTTTCCATACCAGGTTCAAGGTGTCCTTCCTTCTGTGGCTTTGCTTTCTTAGGACCACAGCTTAAGGCAAAATTGAAGGATAATGAGAAGGAGGGCAAAACCCTTGCAGCTATTGGCACGAAGCTTTCAATCTTCCCTGCCACTACTCCTGTAAGCAAAGGAGCTTGTACCAGAAGTGGTTATGCAAACCTGTGGCTAATCAGCCCAGAAAAGAACCATTGTGGCCTCTATGCAGTGTTTCCTAGGGAAGATGCAAGCCCAGTGGGAGAAGTGGTAGGAGTAACTATGGATTTCATAGCCGCCAGTCTGGGGGATAGTGGAACACCCCCTGGGGATTTTGCTTCACTGCTGCACTCTGGGGACAGTTTGTTGCATGTCCCTCTTCTGGTCAGCATGTTCAGTCATTACATGTGACCAATGGATGCTGGAAGTAATATACCAACAGTCTGGGGGATAGTGGAACACCCCCTGGGGATTTTGCTTCACTGCTGCACTCTGGGGACAGTTTGTTGCATGTCCCTCTTCTGGTCAGCATGTTCAGTCATTACATGTGACCAATGGATGCTGGAAGTAATATACCAAGGCTGCAGAACTTCCCTTTTTGCCCCTCCCAGACACTTTTCCTGTCTTCTTCCTGACCTCCTACCCCACCAGAAGATGGTAGAAAAATTAGAGGTTGTAATTCTTTGTCGAAAGAGACATTTGAGAGTGCCACTGACAAGAGTAATTGGAAATGTATTCCAGATTCATTTTGATGCCAGAGGAAAGCGAAGACCTCTAACTTATTCTAGTCTTAATTGACCTGAATTGCTTTATCCTCTAGTAGAAGTTCTTGATTGAAAACTGGAAACAAGTTTTTCCCAGTCTCTCCAAGGGAGATTGGATTTGCTATTTGGACTTTCAGGATACCTATCTGCACAGAAAGATAGTTGAGAAGTCCCCTTCGTTTGCAAGTGAGAGAGAGTCATGATCAGTTTCAGATACTGCCATTTTGGCTGTCCATAGCCCTCCGGGTATTCATGAAGTGCACAAGAGTAGCAGTTTAACAAGGGATGCTTGTAGTAAAGATTTTTCCATTAAGAGTTGTTCCCCACTATTCCAGCTGTTGAGGCGTTCAGCAGCCATGTATTCATTGCTGCTTCTGTTCCAGTCCCTGACTGTCACACTACAAGCTATGTTATCTGCAGGTCTGGAGCTGCATTTGGTACTGCAGTAGTCCTAGGTATTCTTTCTTAGTTTGCCAAGGTTGATAGGAAGACACTCTGTCCTACCAGTAGATGTTGATGAACCAGACCATGTCAGCTACGAAACTTGTGTACTTCATGAACATGCAAACCAACCATTATATTTAACTTTGTTTACATTCCCACCAACCTTCCTCCATCCTGGTGGTGGAGGGGTGTAGATGTAGCTCTGTGCAGTGTACTGGGAATGTTATTACAGGAGTTTTGACTAGGGTCCTATGCAGATCTGGCAATGCAGACATGCACTGGGACTGTGGATAAGGTGAAAGGGTTGAAACCTGGGAAAGTGATGCTTATGCTGAGGTAACAGAATCTGTGTTGAAGCTCTGTTAGTAGAGGAAGATGAACTATGTCCATGTAGATTTGTTACTGTAGTAAGTACATAACTTTTTTTATGTTTTGAGCATCTCTGAAAAAATGTAGACAATGTTAAAAAAAAAGGGGGGGGGACTCGAGATGAGTCTTGTTGGGATTGCATTCTCTGCAATTTTGATGTGTAGCTGTAGTGTGCAGTTTATTGGCCTGTTAGGTGTTGAGTCAAACCGTAGCCAGATGTATAAGGCAAGCAGAGTTTATTTTCTAAGGAGAGAACAGGGTTAATATAATTAGTGCTTAGAAGCGACTGAAATGTTCTTATACTGTGTCCCATTGAAGGTAAAATCAAAGACACAAAATTAGAGTGCACTTTGAGAAAGCAAGGCATACTTTTTCTACTGACTTCCATTTTAAGAAAATGTGTTTAGTTCTGCATGTCAGATAAACAAAAGTCTAGTAAAACGTGAAATAACTCAGCCATTGTTAAAAAAATGAAATGTGCAAAGCAGAGTAAGTTCAACTTTTCATTCTTTTCCTCCCCCACCAGCTTCATTCTCTGAGAAAGTAAGAAACATGGCACCAGATGAAATCAAAATCCCTCCAGAACCCCAAGGGCGATGTTCCAATCATTTGCAGGTAACAGTGTTAATATACTGCTTACTAATGATACCAGTCAGCCTCTTTTAATGCAAAGATCGGATCAAAGATTAAGATGTCTCTTCACTGCAGCATTGATCAGGATATTTATAGGCCCAGATTCAATAAAGCCTACACTGTGTACACAATATGTATTCAAGAACATTCTTACCATATTTTTGTGCTTTCTATTTACTCAGAAAGGTTACGCTAAGTGTACATGTAGCCTATACTTTGGTACCCTTTATTAATCCCTGCAAGTATTTAAAGCTGCAAGAATATCAGTAGGAAAACTAAAATTAGCAGCAGCAAGAAGAAGGTGTGAGGTATGTCTGTGTTGTCTGTCCACTCAGAATGGTGTACACTTAGTGTAGGCATTATTGAAACCCAGTAGTAGTTTTCTTGAGTTAGTATTCTGTATAAATGCATGCTTATTTTATTGTTATTTGGGACTCAGAAGTGTTATGTATTTCTTAAGTCATGTTTAACGTGGCAAAAAATTATATTTTTTACATAAAGCATTCTCATGCATCCTTGTGCATTTGAACACTCTTTGCTTAATAGTTGTAGTTGGTTCAAGACATTTTTTGAATAAAATAAGTTTAAAAAAAGCTTCTGAACGTTAAAGTCTAAGCTACCCTGTTTATTTCAAACAGTAATGTTAATATGCTGGCAGGATGTATGAGGCCAGCTCTAATTACTCTGAATTAACAAAATTATGTAACTTTGTCTTTAGCCAAACTGTTACAGGTTGGCAGTTACATAATTGCTTCACGCTTATTTGCGCACACTACTGCCGAAAATATGCCAGCAGTATCTTAGACTTGTGTATTTAGAAGACTTGTTTAAACTTAATTTTTTTATTTTCAAAAATTACTTGAAATAAACTTATTTTAACACAAGTGTCTACATGCGCAGATGTTTGCTAACACATTTTATGTAAAACTAAATTTATTTTGTCACATTAAGCATGATCCTTTACTGATGTAAACACATGTTGCAGAGGAAGGCGTCTGCAAAAGCTCTTGATATTCTTGAGCTTTTGAGGACAGACTGTGCTATATGTGTACATCTCAAAGAAAAGGGGAAGTCATTATGAAGTTTCATGTAAATGAATGCACATTAAATGGAAGTATTTTTCTTTCGAGCAAAAGAAGTATATCAATTAAAAATATAATACAGCAAAAAATCAGAAAAGATATACAAAAAAGTAGTTTACAAAAAATGTTGTGTATGCATGGGGCAAGAGTGAGCATGGATGCTGTAGTGTACTAAAAGAATTCATAGAATGAAAACATAGTACTTTTTGTGTTTCTGTCTCCCCACTCATCAGATCTTTTTACCAAATTGGCCTAGTCATTCATCTCCATCTCTCAACATCCTGCGACACTATGCAGAAACATGAGATGCAGACTGAAACTGTCACCTTTTTCAAGGGAGGTGGAAGTGGAACTGGGAGATTTTGAAATTCTACAGCAGTCCTTTCCTCCCTCTGTCTGTCTTTTGGCCTGCTTGCATTGTACTGGATATGCTTCCACACTTCAGCTAGAATTATACTCTTGGGTCCATGCAGCTGTGGAGTGTGTTTTTGCTTTTCCACTAGAAAGCAGTATTGCAGCAAAACAAGGGCATCTCCTTCCCACCCCCACCCCCACCCCCAAGGATGTGGAAGCTGTCATCAGTAAGTCATGTTATTCCCTCTCATCTGCTTTCTCTATCTCCTTGACCACTAAGTTAAAAGCCAGATTGAGTGAAGAGCAGTCTGGGCTTTTATACCTGTGTTTTGTGAAACCTATGGCATCAGGGTAGTTTTAATTTGTTTATTGTATTTAATTTATTGGAATATTACTACTGGGAAAAAATATTGACAGAAGGGGACAGTGGGAGGAAAAGCTCTGCATTATGAAAAGTGACATACACTGTGATTAAAATAAAAAGACAACTTCTGTACAGGAAGTGAAATAAGATCATAAATGCATTTTTTGCCACATGTCATTTGTAAATGTTACAGGATACCAAGTAGTGCTTAATTGCCATACCCATTTGCAGAAGTGACTTAGGGAGAAAAGATCTACTATACATTTTGATACAACTGAAAAAGTATTTACTTTATTTCCGTTATGGTTAGGGGTTGTGTAGCAATGGCAAGTTCTTGTCGTTTAGTGGCTTTTGTAGCCAACAGGATCATAAGACTAATTCTGGTCATCCACAGTCTTCATTTTTAGTATTTTGTAAATCAGTTGTCATCCAGTGACCGCACTTGCTGTGGTTCACACCTCACATTTTCAGCCTTATTTGGTGTATGATATATCCTTAGATTTGCCCATTCAACATTTGCCTGTTGGTTCTTTCTTTTCAGTAGAGTTCAAACTTTATTCGGTCTGAACAAAACATGGCTTGCTTCTTTTACTAAGCATTAGTTCTGTTTCTCATGTTTTTGCCCTTTCAGTCATATTATGAATAAGTATGGAGTTGACAGATGCCACTTGCAGGGCAGCCATTGTTAGTGTATTGTTTTGCTTTGGCCCAAACCATCCATTCGATGAATATTGCTTTGTTCCAGAAGATAAAAATCTAATCATTAAACATGTTGGAGGCAAACTTCACCTTCTCAGAAAGCTGATACAGAACAGAGAGGGATGAAAAGGAAAGGGATTCTTATTTAAAGGGTACATGAAGCAGGTCTTTGCTGAATGGGCTAGGATCACTTGCGCAATGCTCACTCTGCTTAGGTTGTTCAGGTGGAACAACCTCATACTGTGATCATTTTGGTGTGCATATGTCATTTCAATGGGCAGTTCTTTCTTTTCTCCACTTCTTTTTTGCCATTTGATGTGATGAATAGATGATGCTCAGTGGCTTATTTTAATTAGAGGATTTCTAAAATGGATATTTTTACCTGTGTAATGTCCTTCTGTTGTAATCAAGCATAGTGCAACTGTCTCAGCATGTGTGTTGAGTCTGGAAAATCTGAGAAGAAAAAAGGAGCACATTTGTTTTTGTCATCTTTGCCTAAAGGAAAGGAGCAGTAACAGTAGTTATCTTTGCTGCAACAGTCTACAGAGAACACAAAAGTTAGATCTTATTTTCTACCAGGAGGTGATTTTTTTCACATTTGCTTTTGTTTTTGTTAACAGCCCTATTAAATTGTTTTTCTTGAGGAAATGGTCGCAATCATACATGGTGTCCAAGGCCTTTTTTCCAGGATTAGAGATTTCTGCCACTGTGGATGACGGTCCTGATGGTAGTTTGAGATTCCTTCTTGTGCTGTTTGACATCTCCATTTATGATCAGTTTGGTCTTCCCACTGATGTATACAATGCCATTCACTGACTTGTCCAGTGAATCCAGCAGTATGTCAGATCTGTCAGTTTAGGAATTAGTCTGGCAAAATAATTGGTGTGTGTACCAAACTGGCAGCAGTCAGGATGAATGCTGACTGGAATGGATATGAAAACTGCATAGAAATTTTTTTTTTATATACTGATAATCATCATTTTTGGTATCTGGGGTGCCCTCTTTCTATAATCCAGGGCCTTTACCCATAATCTGGCTGTTATAGTAGAAGTGATGCAACAAGTGAATCTCCTAGTCTTTCTGTACTTAAATGATTAATGGATGATTACCTCATCTTATGCCTCTGGTAATAATTTTACTTCCTTCTGTTCATCTGTTGCAGTATTCATAGCATGAGAGAGTCCCCCCCCCAATAGGCCAGTAAGCAAAAGTTTCTTACTACTGTAGGGTGCGTGGTATGTCTGACATAGGGTGCGATCGAGCATCGGCCATAAAACTGACGTACACGCACACAATCCTCAGAACTTCCCTGCCTCCAGATCCGAATGCCAGATTCCAACATGCAGTCCGAGTCATTTGCAATTCTTAAGATTTCAGATAAGTACCCTGCTGGTGAATTTTTTTAATTTTGCTACTGTCTTTGGTTAGGGTTCATGTGTGTGTGTGTGTGTGTGTGTGTGTGTGTGTGTGTGTGTGTGTGTGTGTGTGTGTATATATATATATATAGATATAGATATATATATATAGATATATATATATATATATATATATATATGTGTGTGTGTGTATGTATATATATATATATATATATATATATATATATATATATATATATATATATATATATATCACATGGAGAGTTTTAGCCACTGTTTTGTTTAGTTATTTTTGATTGGGTATATTATATAGTGGAATAGTTGCCTTTGCTGTCTTTGCCATGTGTAGTGTTTGACTTGTTCATTTTTGTTTTGTGCTTGCTGTCTTGTGTTGGATAAACCTGCAGGTTTTACGAGGCACTCTGAATGCGGTTGGAAATTCCTGCATTCTTATGCACATACTTGGCCCTGGACATCTGCAGTCGGCTTGCTCTGTCTGCGAGAGCTTTAACCCTAGGGCTATCGCCGACCGCAAAAATAAGGTAATTCTTAAGGACATCTTGCCTACTTCCAGTTCCTGTCCAGGGACTCAAACTATCTCCAGAAATGTGGCATGGTCCTCTGACTCCAAAAAGTACCCTTACAAGTCCTTGAGGGAATCTTCGGAGCAGTCCTCTAAAATTCTGAGAACTTCGGATCTCAGACTTCCTTTTACACCGGTGGATCCAAAGCATTCTTCAGATCTGACCAGTACTTGCCTTGTCAGTTTTCATGAACCACTCCTTCCACCTTGGATCCTAAGGCTATGTATCCCATAACTAGGGGTCCCACATTGGTGCTGGACAGTGAGGCTGCTTCTTCCCTTCATTTGCAACAGACACCCATCAGGCACTTCAGGCCCCCATCAGTGACTTCTTTCAGGTTTTCTAGGAACCTTTCGGAGGTTGACGTGGATAGGATGATCAGGAAGATTTTCAAGACTCAGATCCACTTGGTGGTTTTCTCCACTCCGTCCCCTCTGGAATCTGCAAGTGTTTCTGTCTAGGCTCTCTCCTTCTCCAATCTGTCCCTTGGTATCGGAGTCTTAGGAAAGTAGCCAACTGAGAGAGCTGGGGTTGGGTATGAGGAGATACCTTTCTTCCATTCTGATCAATGTCCTGACTTTCTCTGCTTTGTCATCAGATCGCAGTGGGTCCTGATATGGGATGTCCCCATTGGATCTGAGAGAGGAATTGGCTCCAGCTATGCCAGAGCAGTCTCTTCCGTTCGGTGCTTTGGTGCTCGACAGCTCGATTCCAATTCTGTCTGGAACCCATGGCTCTGGGATCTCTGCCCTTTCTTCTTCAGTAGCCTCGGCTCCTGTGGAACTGGGGAGTGATTCCTGGGTCCCCTCTGCATTCAAGTTGTGGAAAGTGCCTTTTCTTGACATAGGGATTTGGCCTCTGAGCTATGACCTTCCCACCGAACCCCCTTGGATTAGAGACTTGAGCCTGACATGCCTGCCCAGAGTCAGCCCATCCAGACAAGCCTCCAAACTCTTCCCCTAGAGGGAGTCAACTCTTCTTCCAAGACCTCCCCTGAACATCCCACAGAGGAGATCCCTCATAAGAGGACGTGCAAAAGATGGCACATTGACTCCCCTTCAGAGTTCATCCCCAGATCACCACTGTAGGCTACCTCCTTTGGAGACATTTTAGAGATCCTGAGGCAGAGGGTCAGTTGGTCGGCCAGCCTCCTTCCACAGAAGAGTCCGTGTTTTGGAGGCTTTTAGGACAGGCCCATCTATATCCTGGGTGGTCCCCTCAGTGGATGAGCTTGTGGATTTGGTGTCCGGCGGGGCCTGGAAGGAGCCGGACTACATCAAACATATTCCTAAATGTCCAGAAAAGTTTCTGTCTGCACCTAAGGACAGATCATATTGGACCAAGGGAATCCCAGTTGATGCCATGGTTGTGAAAGCAGTTACCCAAAAGAGCTAGCTGAACAGAGCTCCTGTTTCCATCCACCGAACAGGGAGTCCAGAGCGTTGGACAGGTTTGGTAAGGGTGTTTATGCCTTGGCCATTTTCTTGCTGAGAGAGTTAAACTGTCTGGCACACTTCACTCTATTACAGTGGGAACTGGTGAAGTAACTTTTAGACTGTGTGGCAGAGATCATGTCGGCAGTGGAATTCAAGAAGGTCTCCCCCTGACTGACAGCTCTTTCATCTTTGTCCATTTCTTCCATGAGGCTTATCTCCCACTCCACGGGGGGTGCCTTATTGGCACCTGGCTCAGGCATTGCTATTCAAAGACATGACTGGCTGAGGCATTGTTATTTTGAGGAACCCTATAAGACGTCCTTTGTCAATGCCTCATTTGATGGGTCCTCCCTTTTCAGACCATCTGTCAGAGACACTAACCTGCATTGAGCAAGAAAGGAAGATCTGGTTTACTGTCGGGGTCAAGTTTTCAACTCTTCAGCGCACTTTTTCTAGAAACCAGTGCAATGGAAAGAAAACTTGGTTCCAGAAATTTCAGGGGGTCTTCCCAGGATCAGCGCGGGTGTCCCTCCTCTAGAGGCAGAGGAGGAGGTTTCAATGGGAGATGCCACCCCAGAGGCAGGGGGGGTCCGCGGAATCAGGGCTTCAGAGATCCTTTCTGTGATGGGTCTTATCAGTGCTCCCGAAGAGCTGCCTGACTGTGCATCTCTGGAGGCTGTTCATGGGTCATTTTTTTCTGGACCCTACCAACTGGACCGATATAACACAACAAATGGGTGCTAAAGATTATATCCAGAGGCTATTGTATCCCTTATTTCCTTCCTCCACCTGAGAGGTCAGAGGCTCCCCGATGTTCCACACAGTCCGAGGGAGTACGCAGCAGCAGAGATTCTAAGTCTACTGCAAGAGTCATCCAAGAGGTCCCAACTGAACAAAAAGGATTTGGAACTTACTCTCTCTTCTTTTTAGTGTTAAAGAAAACCAGGGACCTGAAATCCATTTTGGATGTAAGCAAATTGAATTTGCTCTTAAAGCTCTGAATGGTGATGGTCCAGTCCATTCTACCTCTACTGTGGAAGGATGATTGTATGTGCTTGGAGGACTTAAAGGAAGCATACTGTCACATCAAAATAGACAGACACTCCAGATGTCATTTGCGCTTCTGGCTGGGAGCCAGTTGCTTCAAATTCAGAAGTTGCTCTTTGGACTCACCACAGCCCGCAGGGTGTTTACCAGATGCATGGCAATAGTTGCAGCTTACCTGAAACTGGAAGGATTCTGGGTGTTTCCATGTCTGGATGACTGGCTCTTCACTGCCCCAGCCAGGCATCAATTACTCCAGGCCAGGGATCACTTCTTCAACCTTGCCAACCATCTGAGCATCACCATCAACTTGATAGTCGAACACATCCCCAGTTCAGAGTTTAAAATTTATTGGAGCTTCCTTGGGCACAGTGAAGCAGATTGCAGCTCTACCCACTCTGTCTTAAACTGGTCTTCCCCACTGGCAAGGCTAATGTTTCAGGTTCTCAGATCTATGGCAGCTGCCATTCCCTTAGTCCCTCTAGAAAGGTATTTTATGTGAGTACTTTAATGGACCCCGGATGCTCAGTGGTCTCTTTTCTACCAGCCTCTTTGTTCCTCTAAAATTAACTTCTCTTTGCAGAAAGCATGTCCAGTGGTGGCTGCTGTTGGACAACCTGACAATCTGCAGACCTTTCCTCCTTTCTTCCCCCTCGGCCACGGTGTTCAAGAATGATTCTCAGTTGTGGGGACATTTCAACAGAAAGATGGTCCAAGATGTGGCCGCACGTAGAGACCAGGTTGCATATCAGTGATGTTCATCATGTTTCACTGTTGCAGTCATTACACTTGGGTTATCCTGCTGGCAGGCCTACCCGCAGTCGGCCTGAGTTCCAATGTCTTGGTCCGGTGTCGGTTGCTGTCGCCTCTTCCCTGATGTCAGTGCGCCAGGGGTATAAAAGATGCAGCCGACGCCATTTTCTTCAGTCTTTCTTGCCTCGCGGTGCCCAAACCAAAAGCAGTTTGCAAGTGCCAGTTGGCTGACTCCTGAGATTTTTGAAATCGAATTTCAGATCCGAAGTCTTCATTAAAGCTAAGTACCCCATTGGGAAACTTTTTTCTTGCTCCAGACCAATGTCAGAAAACGTTAATTGTATTTCTTGTGGGAAGCAAGTACCTCATAAGGATTTTCATTCTTACTGTATTCCTTGCTTAGGCCCTGACCATGACGTTGCTGGCTGTCGGTTTTGCGCTAGATTTAACCAACGCACTATTAAGCATCGGTACAATTTTGCCTTCCATTACTTTGGCCGAAGATTTAATTATATAATGCCGTCGGAAAGCCGATGACCGGAGTTTATAAAAAATGCAAGGAAAAGGACAGGCATCCAAGGTCCAAAACTGATGAGGCCTCCGCTAGGCCAGTCGCTGGTTCTCAGTGAGGCACTTTCGCAGCCCCTGATGCCCACTGCCTCAGAGCCACAGGCCGCTTCCGACTCCCACGTGGAGCCAACTCGGCCTCTGGATACTCAAGGTATTGGACACTTGGAAACTATTCCCTCAGATGGGTCCAGAGCCACTGAGCAGGCATCGGCTTCTGAGGGTGTTTTCAGACCTACACAGTTATATGTCAAGCCAACCTCCGCTTCAAAGGCAAAGACTAAAACAGCTCTAAAGACAAAGAAACAAGTACAGCATTTTCCTGGACAGACTTCCATGCCTAAGAAACAGATGCTTAAAATGGCCGAAGACCTAATTACTTTGATCATGGGTTCCCATGCCCCTCCTGATAAGAGGCCTAGGCAAGAGACAGAATATGACTCTTCTGATCAGGTTTCCATTTCCTCTGACTCCTCCTCTGAACAGGGATACTCTCTTCCTCCCTATGAGGATTCTGATGCTGAAGAATCTGTTCCTTCAGCCTCTCCTCCTGAGGATTATTCTTTTGGGGAAAGCCTGCATACCATGAGGGAGCATTTTCACTGGGAGAGCCAAGATTACTCAGAATCTAAGAAAAGGTTCAGAGACTTCCTTTTACTACCTCAGCACAGACCTCTTGCTATTCCACCAGTTCTAGACATTGTAGATGATGTATTTTCAGAGTCCTGCCTGTCTCCTGACTCTTTACCCCCTGCACCTGTTAACCAGACAGATACTACAGGGTTCCAGATGCTCATAAATTTCTATATAAAAACCCTGCTGCTGACCCAGAAACTATATCTCAGGGTCCCAAAAGGGGTCAAGGCTTCCACTGCAAAAAAAACCTGTCCCCTCTGATAGGGCTTCTAGAACACTGGACAGATGGAGGAAAAAAGTTTACACTTCTGCTACCTTAGCTGTAAAGGTTTTAAATTGTCAGTTTCATATGCTTAAATATCAGCAATACTTAATGTCACTGCTAAAACAGAAAATGTTGACAAACTCTGAGTGTTCTGAAAACAAGGAAATGCACGATTTATTGCATGCAGCTGAACAAGTGGGAAAGCATACTTTGCAATGTGGTTTTGATTCACTGGAGGCCTCTTGCAGGGCCGCTGTTACGGGTTCTGTCATTAAAAGGCATGCTTGGTTAAAGGAACAGAATCTGCCTGATCATGTTAAAACAAAATTATTGGATGCTCCATTATAGCATGATACTTTGGTGTTAAGGCAGAAGAGGTGTTGAAGAAAATGGAGCATAAAGCGAAATCTATGCAGACAGTTAAGGATTTCATACAGGTACAGCCACCCAGATTTAGCAGGAACTGGCCTTCTAAGAATTGGTCCTTTCCAGTGTCAGACAGGCCAGAAAGAGGCAGATACAGACACCCTAGAGGCAGATCCCAGGCCCAAGGCTCATACAGGCCTAAACAATGGGGTGCTTCTACCTCCAAAAGCGGAGAAGACAAATCACAGCCATATAGGAAACAGTCCCAATGACTTTCCTCTGCCAATACCAAGCACTTAACTTTTGTCAGCCCCTTTAGGGGGAAAACTAGCACTTTTTTCACAAAATTGGCACATGATCACCCAGGACAAATGGGTCTTGAATACAGTGTCTCAGGACTACAGGTTCCACTTTCACACCCTGACAAAGACAAAAGATATGCCAGACCTGCCACACAATCAATGGGCAGAGGCACAAAAGCAAGTTTCATCCCTCATGGACATGAGGTCCATTCAGTGAGCACCACAGCAAGAGCAGGGACAAGGATTTTACTCAAGACTTTTCTTGGTACCCAGAAAGGACAAAGCCTGGAGACCAATACTGGACCTGTCTATTCTAAACACTTTTCTGGACGTTCCAAAATTCAAAATGTTGACTCTGCAGCAGCTTCTGTCCATGCTGGGCAAGAAGGCCTGGCTTGTAACTTTGGACCTAAAAGATGCATACCTGCATGTCCCAATCAGACAATCTTGTAGAAGATACCTCAGATTCATAGCTGGCTCAATGCACTACCAATTATCTGCACTGCCCTTTGGCTTATCTACTTCGCCCAGGGTCTTCACAAAATGCCTGGTACCAGTAATTGCTTTTTTGCAGACAAAGAGGAATTCAAATTTATCCTTACTTGGACGACTGCCTTATTCAAGCAGAGAACAAGGACATTCTACTGAAGCCTCTGGCGTTTGTAAAAAGATTACTAATTTGCCTAGGGTACACAGTAAACGAAAAGAAATCAAAACTAGTACCCACTCGAGAGATAATATTCCTGGGTGCAAGCTTAAATACAACTGCCCAGGTGGCTTATCTCACGCCAGATAAACAAAGGCAACTGACTTCTCACTTCGAAATGTTGGCAACAATGACCCAGTTATCTGCAAGAAAAATTGTGCAGGCTTTGGGCTTCATGGCATCCTGCATTCTGCTAATTCCATATGCAAGACTGCATATGAGGAAACTACAATGGTATCTAAAAGTGTTTGGACTCAACATTGCTACAGCCTGGAAACATTAATTACCCTCATTCCCTGCCTGGAACAGGAGTTTCGATGGTGGGCACAGGCCTGTCACCACAACAAGGGACAGCCATTCACTGTACCCACAGCCAGGCTGACACTAACACAAGATGCATCAGATTATGCCTGGGGGGGCCCACATGGCAGGAAAATATATTCAGGGCACATGGCCCACAAGCCAAATGTGTCTTCATATCAATCAAAAAGAGATGCTAGCTGTACAGAATGCCCTGACAGCCTTCAAGGATCTACTTCATCCAGGACAAGTGCTGATAAAGATGGACAATACTACAGTCATGTGGTACATAAACAAGCAGGGAGGCACACATTCCTACCCCTCTGCAGACAAGCCATGACTTTGTGGAACACAACATTGACTTATCAAGTACACCTGCAAGCACAATTCCTGCCAGGAAAGACAAATACTCTGGCAGATGAACTAAGCAGAAACCTCATGGATCCTCATGAGTGGAAACTAGATCCACAAATCTTCAGCATGATAACAAGGAAATGGGGATGCCCAGACATAGATCTATTTGCCTCCCCTCACAACTGCTAACTACAGAGATTCTGCACAAGGACTTATCACAAGCAAGCATGGAAAGTGGATGCTCTATCATTCAGCTGGAAAACCCTTACAGTATATGCCTTTCCTCCACTGCCTCTCCTCCCCAAGGAACTCCTAAAGGTCAGACAAGAGAAGCCAAAAATGATACTGATTGCCCCAGACTGGCCACACCAGCACTGGTACCCAATCCTAAAGAGCTTGTCTCAAGGCCCAGCCTGGACATTACCTCAAATTCCTCATTTACTGACCCAACCAAATGATCAGATCCTGCACAGCCAACTCAGAACCCTATATCTGGCTGCATGGCGGATGATGTAACCATTCAGAACACACCTCTCTCTAAAGCAGTTATGGATGTTATTTTGGAGGCCAGGAGGCCCAGCACCAGAAAATCTTATGCAGAAAAAATAGAAGAGATTCTGTGCTTGGAGCCAGGCACAAGGAATTGACACGCTTGTACTGAATATTCCTCAGATTTTAGAATACCTAACTGAGATGCTCGACAAAGGCCTATCCTTCTCATCAATTAAGATCCATGCCTCTGCCATTTCAGCTCATTACAATATGGACCCACCTATTTTTTCACATCCACTGCTAAGGCAGTACCTCAGAGGAGCCAAAAACATAATATCTCCAAGGAGAGCGCCAGTACCAGCATGGGACCTCAATTTTGTCTTGGAAAAGCTCACACTGCCTCCTTTTGAGCCAGCCAATACAGCTGAGATAAAATTCTTATCATGGAAAACAGCTCTGTTCCTTGCAATAACTTCAGCAAGAAGAGTCTCAGAGTTACATGCACTAATGGTTGTGGAACCTTTTATAATTTTCCATCCGGAAAGGGTCTCTTTGAGGACAAACACAACATTTTTGGCTACGGTAGTGTCCAGTGTGGCTCTTAACCAAACCATTCATTTGCCTAACTTTTATCCAAACCCACAGAATAAGGGGGAGAGACTTCTGCATTCTTTGGACATACACAGACAGCTACGCTTCTACTTGGACAAAACTAAAGCTTTCAGAAAGACTGAGCAACTCTTAGTGGCATATGCTGCAGGATCGCAAGGAAAAGCCATCTCAAAGCAGACTATTTCAAAATGGATAGGCCACTGCATTCGTTTCTGCTATTCACAACATGGCAAATCAGTGCCTAAGGGCATTAGGCCACATTCAACCAGAGCAGCAGCCACTTCAGCAGGCTTCCTCAGAGGAGTACCAACCAAGGACATTTTGGAGGCTGCAACTTGGACTTCAGTGCACACTTTTACAAAGCACTACCACTTACCTCTGGCCTCATAGCCACTCCTAATTCTATTTAGGCCCAGCCACCCAACCTCAACTTTGGGATTCAACCCAAGTGTAATGACTGCAACAGTGAAACACGAGTACAGTTGTGTACCTACCATAAATGTAGATGTTCGAGTGTATTCACTGTTGCAGTCCAGGTTACCCTCCCACCATCCCCCTTTCATTGCTGGGAATTATCTGTACTTCTCTATTCTATACAACCTATGTGGTGTATTTGCTTGTAGATGAAGGTAATATTTATGTTAATGCATGCATTTTTATTGGCAGAGTTTTTAGCCTACCCTTTTTGGGGCACCTGACATCTGGGGCAAGAAAAACTAAAAAAAATGACGTCGGCTGCATCTTTTATACCCCTGGCACACTGACGTCAGGGAAGAGGCGACAGCAACCGACGCCGGACCAAGACTTTGGAATTCAGGCCGACTGCGGGTAGCCTGCCAGCAGGATAACCCAAGTGTAATGACTGCAACAGTGAATACACTCGAACATCTACATTTGTGGTAGGTACCACAACTGTACTTTATGGAGATGTGAGCAGTCCTCCTTACACTGCAAGCCTTTCAGGATGTTATCCCTTTAGGAACTACTGCCATTCACACAGACAACATGTCAGTGTTATGGTATATCAGCAAGCAAACAAGACCTCCTCTTACGTGTTGTGCAGAGAGGCCATGAGGGTCTGGGAATTGGCAATGTCTTTGGACCATTTTCTGCTTGCAACTTGCATATTGAGGAAATCCATCGTCCTGGCAGACGAGCATAGCAGAGCCATCCTGATCCATTTTGAGAGGTCCCCTCAGCCAATCAGTAGTGTACTTGATTTTCAGCCACTGGGGCCTATCCTGCCATGACCATTTTGCATCCCCTCCCGAACAGCAAGTGCAGCAACTACTTTGCTCTGATCCCTCATCTGGGGGACTCCCCAAGGGACATGGTTGCCCCCACAATCTCCTCTAAATGTATCCCCCTCTACCTTTATTCTCAAAGTTTCTGCAGAAAGCAAAACATCTGAAGACCTCTTTAATCCTTATTGCCCCCTATTAGCCTCGTCAGATTTTGTTGCCCTTCCTCTGGTCTCACCTGAAATTTCCTCCATGGATACTGGAACCTAAACAGGGCCTCCTTTTTCACCCGATAGAGGGTTTTCACCCCAGTCTGATATCCCTCAAAATGACTGCTTAGCTTCTCCATTTCCAGTGTTTGAAGGTCCAGGCTTGCTTCCCCTATGAGATACTATTCTAGCTTCCCAGAAACCGTCTACCAAGAAAGTGTATAGGAGTAAATGAAAGAGATTTGTCTTCTTGGTCTCTAAAAAGAGCATTGACTCCTGTTCAGCTCCAGTGTCTGCTATCCTTCTCTTCCTTGCTTCCCTTTTCAAAGAAGGAGCCAGTTTCTCTACTATCAAACTTCAACTGGCAGCCATCTCTGACCTCCATTTGGGTAATGTTTTCAATTCCTCTGCAACCTCCTAATTATGCAAGGCCTTCTTGAAAACAATCCTCCTCCTCAGGCCTCCAGTTAAAGATCCTTCCCCATCATGGGATCTCACTGTGGTCTTACAAGGCTTAACTCAGAAACTTTTCAAACCAGCTAGTGTTTGTGACCTAGTTTCTTTCATGGAAGACATTCTTTCCTATCACCATTACTTCAGCAAAGAGAATTCCTCAGATCCAGTTGCTGTCTTCTAAGCCTCCTTGTGTCATTTTTCACAAAGATAGGGTCCCTTCGTACTAATCTCTCTTTCATGCCCAAGTTAGCTACAGAATCCAACCTCAACTAGACCATACAGCTGCCAGTTTTCTTCCCAAAAATTTCTAATGGAGAATGTTTGCTACATCTACTTGTTATTCATAGGCAGTTATGTTTTTATCTTCATAGGACAAAGCTCTTTCAAAAATCAGACCAGTTATCTGTGTCCTTCTGTCATAGCTGCTTACGTCAGCCGGTTTCAAAAGTTACTCTTGCTAAATGGATAACAAAGTATTACTTCGTTTTATGCCAAGAGTGGTTTACAGTTACCTCATCCCCTATGGGCCCACTCATCTTGGTCTATGTCCACCTCATCTGCCTTTTTTTTTTCCAGGGCATCTTTAGATGATATTTGTGCTGCAGCCACTTAGTTAAAAACTTGTGCCTTTGTCATGCATTACAAATTCAACATTGTTTCCAGGAGCAGGGTTTCCTTCGGTTTGACAGTGCTCCAGCATATCCTTCCTTGAGGCCACGCAGCAGTTGTATAACTGGAGACGGGTCTATATTATAATAGCGAAATGTCAAAAGAGTGAATGCTCTTACATGGACCATAGATAATCGAAGCTGCAAATCCTCGAATGGCCACATCATCTATTTTTTTTCCCCAGGGAATTTTTTTGTATGTGTGTGTGTATAAATATATATGCTGTGGTGGTGCAGCGGTTAATGTTGTCACCTCACAACAAGAGGTTCTCCTGTTCGATTCTCAGCTGGAGCTCCTTTTGTGTGGAGTCTGCATGTCCTCCCCACGTCTGAGTGACATTAAATACATGCAGGTAGGTGCAAGTGTGAATGGCTGTGCCTTCTTTGAAGATTGGGCGTTGGGCTGGCAACTTGGCACCGTAAAAATCCACTGACAGTTATTAGCGGGCCAGAGTTCCACTCTTGTCAGGGCTTTGCCGTTTCCTCCACTATAGTGCGATCTCGGAATTGGTATATTTAAGTAGGGGGTGTGGGGGGGGGACGAAGACCCCCACTTTTGTTTTGTGGGGATTTTTTTTTCTCCCCCTGGGAGAAGAATCTCTGTTGTGTCCATTTGAGGTTTTGCAGCTTCGATTATTTGTGGTCGATGTAAGAGCGTTTGCTCTTTTTACGTTTCTTCTTTATAATATAGACCCCTGGGGACTGTAACCCAACCGTGAGGAGGAATGAAAGAGACAACATGAGACAAGATTTATAAGTTATGTACTTACCATAACTTGATATCTGTGTTGTCTTCTTTCTTTCCTCCTCACTGTCCCTCCCAGCCATCCCCCCTACCCAGTGTTCTAGAAGACCTGGAGACAACTTTTTAGGAACTGATGTTCCTAGTTTTGAGCCTGTGGTTCTTGATTCATACTTCCTTCTATTTTTTCTGCTCTCTGTCAGCTATTTGGGCAGCAAACTTGATCTGAGGGAGTTAGAGCATTATGGGAAGTGTGAGGAACTCGAGACTTGGATCCTAGTCTGCAAAAATGCAGCCAAGTCTGATCTGAGTGTCGGATCCATTACCCAACTGTGAGGAAGAATGAAAGAATACATCACAGATATCAAGTTATGGTACATACATAACTTACAATTTTATCACCTAATGAAGTCTTAACACTTCGGACAGTGTAGGTAAGAGTTTTTTTTTTCTTTCCCTGCTGTTTTCAGGCTAGGGATCCCTCTCCCATCTCACTTTTCTAAATTCCAGTCCTTTTCTGTCATGTTAGTGGGCCAGAAAGTAGCAAAGCCAAATCATTGCAATTCATTACATTTAGTTTATCAGGAAGTACACATCTGCAGTATTGCAGCAGCAGTAGTAGTAGTAGTAGCAGCAGCAGAAGTAGTAGTAGCAGCAGCCTGAGGCTCACACTGGAGGGGTACTGCATCGACTGGTTAAGACTTTCCGTAATCATGTAAGTAAAAAAAAAAAAATTGGAGGGCTAGAAAGATTCAGCAGGATGAATAGCTCACAGATTTGCAGACATATCTGTTACAAAGTCATCATGAAGTAGCATGACTGTTGAGATCTTTTAAGAATATTTTGGGAACAGCTATATAGCTTAGTATAGCTTAGTTCATAGTTATTTATTTATATATTGTTTAACCAGGGTAGTACACTGATCCACATGGAGTATTTTCAGCTCAACTCAGGTGCAGAACTACACAAAAAAGTAAGTAACAAGTGAATGCATATAGTATAAGACAATTCCATGCAATTTGTAATACAATATGAGCAGAGGATTTTTGATTATTACTTGATAAATTCCTGTCGATAATTAACAAATGATTAATAATCAGTAATTAATGAATCTTCACTTCCTGGATTTTATCCTAGATTCATCGTTTACAAGATTTGTGTATTACTTGTTCTTTGATCCACTGTTACACTTTTATAGGGAGAATAGACTGAGCCATAACAAGTCTCTTCTTTTTCAACAGAAACGTCCACGTTATAGATACAGGGTACCAGACTGTTTTGTAAGCCTTTTCTTACAGTTTCAGTATTGCAGAGGCTGCATACTTTTGTGGACACGAACAGGCCAGCTTTGAGGCACATGGACCATTACTTTGTTATACTATCCCTAGCAGAACAGCAATTGAAAAAAACGTTCAGACCCATTCTGACTTTAGGTTAAAAAACAAAACAAAACTTTTTTGCAGCAGGCATTGGTTTTTGCTTCGAAAGGCATGAGTGCATCATCCTTTAAGAATGTATTTTGAGAGTCCATCCCGCCCCCTTGTCAGCTGACCCTGTGAGAGAAGAAGTATGGAGGTCTCCTTTTGTTAGGCCTTCCAAAATTTGGTTGAGTTTCCAAAGAAGGAGATGGGCCCTTACCACTGTATAGGGCCGCTGTGATCCATTCTTTCTCCTCTGTCATCCATATCAAATCAGCCCCATCGGGAAGAAGATGATGTTTCACAGGCTGAGGTGGGTCCCTAAGCATCTGGCCATGTTTACACCTTTTGTGCCAGCCAGATTCATGTTCAGCCCAGCTTGGAGCATCATCACAAGATGACCAGTGGGTTTTTGACATCCTCTCATGTGATCCTTTCTTTAAGATGTAGGCTCTTCCCCTGAAAAATCTTCACTTAGAGACCAAATTGTATCTACAAAGCTTTGTGAGCAAGGATGGGCTCAGACTTTCCTTCTCATATGGTCCATAGAGGCTGTTTGCTTATTTTTGTACAAGACTGGTTGGCTTTCTGTCCTCTCTTCATAGTGCTAAGGAGGGAGGTTGAGGTACATGTAATACAGACCTTGGAAGCTTCTAGAAGAGCATCAAGTGTGTGATTTTGGTGGTGACTTTCCAGGGGTCCATGTTTTTGCTTCTACTGGTGTAATGAGTGGTGTCACTGGACATAATGGATGCCTTGTAATGTGTTATTCCTCGGGGCCAACCCAGGAAGTTTCTTCTGTTTTCCATGGATTGGCACCACTTTTAATAATATGTGGTGCAATTTAGTACCTCCTTTGCTCTCCGAGTTTACCTTTGTATTTGCTGATATGGTGGAGGCCTTGCAGAAAGACCTCCATGTATTCCCTTTTCTATATTCTTGGACCATGATGGCCCTGTTTAGGAAATCTTTGATGTTGTCTTTGGATTCTCCATAGACTGTGATAACTCCTCTCAAAGGATTGCTTCCATCAGGGCACAGTTGGAATACACTTCACGACCAGTCATCCAGTCATTCCTGCCACAAAGGAGAGAGCCCAGGAGGTCATGCATTTGGTGGCATCATTGAGACAGCAGGACAGAGTCTAGTCCAGGAAACTTCTACACCTTTTGAGGTTTGAAGGCTACAGTTTTTGTGGTGCCCTTTGCATGCCTAGGATCCAGGCATTGTACTGGACATTTAGACACCAGTGACTGCAGTCATGTTCCCTTCTTGCATCCAAACCTGTTGTAGATCATGACATTGAATGCTCATTAACATGGTAGGGAAGCACACTTCAGCTATCTTATGTGGTTTAGAGAGGGTGAATTCCTTGGGAGAGTGATAGGAATTCACATAAACCAGCTGAAGTTATGGAATATGCTTCTAGCCCTAAGGTGTTGGGATGATGAGCTGAGATAGGATGCCCCAGTTTGATCCAGTCAGTCATGTGCTATGTAAACAAGAAAGGCAGCATTACATGTGCTTATACCCCCCCCCTTTTTTTTAAGATGATAGATGCAGGTCGGACAACGGGCAATACACCTCCACAGCCATTTTGAAGTAGGGATGGGTAGTGTTAGTGCTGGCATACTCCTCTCATCACTTCCGATGTCCTCTACTAGAGCTAAGAATACAGGAGTCCTGTCGGGCCAGAGTGGGGTACCCCTCAGATTAACCTGTATGTCATTTGGAGGAATGGATATCTCCCTTAATTGTTTTCAATCCAGCAGAGTAAGGGAGAGTTGATGTTGGATGTGTTCACTCTCTCTCTTCTTGAAGAGGCAATATGTTTTTATTATTAGCCTAATTGCAAAATTCATTTAAGAAAGATCAGTTTTCTCATTAAAATTTTTGTAGCTGAGTAGGGTCTACATCAGGCACATTTCAGTAAAGGAAACTGTCCCAATACAAGCCAAGTAACTACCCCCCATTGCTTAGGTTGGCAGCCATCTCCATCTTAAGTCGTCTGCTCCTTCAGTGCCTTTGCGTGTTGTTGCACCTTTCAGATAGACACTTTTTTCAAACACCTTTATTGAAGTATACTCCACACAAACCATACCAGCACCAAACCGGGAACAATAAACCAAGGAGCAAACTTCAAGGAACCAGTCCACAGCCAAACACAGATGTTCTTCGTGTTTCACTGTTGCATTCATTACATTTGGGGTCATCCTGCTGGCAGGTTGCCCTCATTCGGCCTGAATTCCAAAGTCTTGGGTCCTGCGTCGGTTGCTGTCACCTCTTCGGAGCAAAGTCCAAAACAAAACAGCTTCAGGGTAATGAGCCTCTTCAGATTCAAAATAGCAACTCCAAAAACAAAACAGAATGAGGCTCGCCACAGCACAAAATCCACAAAGAAGAATTTATTACCTGCAGTAACAAAAGTAAGCTCTTTCACGTTTTGCAACGCTTCATCAGACTTTTACAACTACTACTGTTTCTAACCACATTTAAATTATACACCTTGTACTCAATTAATCTATCACATCATGAGGAAATCACTTACATTCTAAAAGCGGCAGTCACATGTTCACAACATCAAAGACATATGCATCCATATAAAAACTTGAATCAAAAACATAAATATTATCATATATTAAAATATGCATATATAAAAACATCTAAAAAAGTATATATATATATATATATATATATATATATCAAAATCCTAAACACATATATAAGAAAATATATATAAAAAATATATATATTAATATATTAATGCTAGTGGACATAGGGACGTGCTGCTAAAAACGGTTTCAAAGTTACTCTTTCATTCAGCCCATGTCCCCTGCAACTTTGCAATCTTATTATCCATCTATTTTCACGTTCTTCAGTATTATTCTTTATATCACCCAACCTATTCGTTACCTTAATTAATTCTAAAACACTACATTTGAAACTGTGTCATACCTTTCTCTAGGACATATCGGGCTAGAGCATTATTTTCATCTTCTTTATTTATTGCATAGACATGTTCACAAACCCATTCCCCAAGACTCCTGTTCGTCTTGCCTACATAAAAACATGAGCATGTCTGACAAACAGCTAAGTATATCAAATTCCTTTACTTACAATCAGCATAGAAATTAAATTTATAGTTATGATTTGTGTCTGGATGTACAAAATAATCATTTCCAGACATATATGAGCAATGATTACAACTTCTACAAGATAGTGTACCCTGTCTACTTGATTTCATGAATGTATTTTTATTATTCCTATCCTCACAGCTTAACAACCTCTTAAGTGATTTCATATTCCTATATGAAAAACAAGGTTTTTGACCTACTATTTCAACTATCTTCTCATCAGTAGTCAATATTCCCCATTTTTTTTCTATTATTCCTCTAATTCCTTTATTCACATTCATATAAGGAATTATCACTCTATTTTCATTATTACATTGATTTTTTGTTATTATTAATGCTCCCACCACTATTATATGAATATGGTCTCCCTTTTCCTTTCCTTACTAAATTGTTCATTTTATACACAGCCTCAGCTTCTTGTTTACTATATCCTCTTGACATTAAATTACTCACTAACATCTCTTGTTTTTTTATTACAACTCTCATCACTTGTAGTGAGACGCGACATCCTTAGTGTTTGACCTTTCACTATGTTATGATATATATGTTGAGGATGCATGCTGCATCTATGTGACATATTATTTTTCCAACATGGCTTCCTATATATCTCATCACCATTTATCTTTATCACCTGAACATCCAAGAATTCCATCTTTTCATAAGATTGTGTCTGTTCAAACCTCAAAATATCTGTCGTTCCATTGACATATTCAGTAAAGTCATTCAGCTCTGTTTCTGTACCTCTCCATGTCAAAAACACATCATCCACAAAACGCTTGTAGAATTTAATGTGTTTATTATATATAATATTTGACAACACATCAAACACCGGACTGGTGTGGCTGCTTGTTCTTGGTTTTTATTAGTTTATTTGCAGTGGTTCAGTTTTTTGGATTTATCAGTAGAAGTTAACTGCAGGTGCACCTAGAGGTGTCACTCAGATGTAATGAGAGATAGTGCCAGAACTCCCAGCCACTAGAGACAGAGATACCCCTCGTTCTTTGCCTCAGACTGGAGGTTGCATGGTGGCAGTGCGCTTGCACTTGCAACCCAGGCCTCCCATTCATATTCAGTCCTCAGGGACAGACCCTTACAACCAATGTCTCAGAGATGGCCTGTGAGGCTCAGTTCCACAACCTACAAACACAGGGGAAGTGGGAAATCAACTTCAGAAACAGGCCATCAATTGGAAGGAACTCATGGCTGTACAAAAAAGCCTAATAGCCTTCAAAGAAAAACTTGACTCTAGGTGTCCTGCTAGTAAAGATGTACAACACCACAGTTGTGTGGTACAGCAGCAGACAGGAGGGACACATTCCTACCCTCTGTGCCTTCTGGCAATGCAAGTATGGGAAGCAGCATACTCTATGGGACTGCATCTCATGGCACAATACCTACCAGGAGTTCAGAATGTTCTAGCAGACTGCCACAGCATGAATCTTATGGATCCTCATGAGTGGCACCTGCACCCAGAGAGGTTCCAGACCATAAGACAGTCTTGGGAGGGTTCCTCAAGTGAATGTCCTCCAAGCAGAACATCCAGTTGCAAAAATTCTGCACAGGTTCAAACAAGATTCTGCCTGGAAAACAGATGCTGTCTCCTTCCGTGAACCCAAGTTTTCATTTATGCATTCCCCCCATACCCCTAATTCCTCATGTCCTGTAAAAGATAAAGGTGGAGGGCCCAAGAGCAATACTGACAGCTCCAGATTGGCCCATACAGTATTGGTACCCTCTCCTCCTCCAGCTCTCCAACCAGGCACAATGGATTATTTGTTAGAGGATGGGACCTACTCACTCAAAATGAGGCTAGGGTTGTTCACCCTGACTCATTGACCCTCAGGTTGGCAGTATGAATGATCCCACAATGACCTACACACGGAGGCCTACGTAAGGAGATGCTAGACATCCTTAGTCCAGAAGACCTAGCATTAAGAAATCTTACAAAGCCAAATGGAAAATGTTCTCTTATTTGGTGCACAAACCATCACATTAGAACCACAGTCAGTTCAAATTATCAACATCCTTAACTTACCTGACTTCTCTGCTAAATCGGGGCCTTTTCTACTCTTCCATTAAAATCCATGCTTTTGCCATTTCTGGTTGTGTGCCTTCTCACAGTCCTATTTTTTCCCATCCACTCTTATGACAATTTCTTGGGGGGGGGGGGGGTCATACACATTAGGCCTCCCAGAAGGAAGCATCTGCCTCCATGGGACCTAAACTTTGTTTCAGAAAAATTAACGTTGCCTCCATTTGAACCAGCGGCATCTGCTGACCTCAAGTTTCTGACTTGGAAAACAGCTATACTTCTAGCTATCAGCTCAGCTAGGAGGGTGTCTGAACTGCAGGCTCTCATGGTTGTTGAACCCTTTCTTATTTTTCTCAAGGATAGGGTGTTTTTAACAGAAACCCTATCTTTCATGTGCAGGGTGATCTCTGACAGTGCCTTGAATCAAGCCATCCTTCTACTAACTTTCTTCCCCAACCCTCAAAATAATGGGGAGAGAATTCTGCATTTCTTGGATGTTCACAGGCAGCTGTGTTTTTACCTGGATAGGACAAAAGCTTGGAGAAAAAACTGAGCAGCTTTTCATTTCCTTTGCTCCTGGTGCAGAAAGCAAACAAACGTCCGAGCAAACTATTTCCATATGGATCACCCAATGCATCTCCTTTTGCTATAGCTTTCATGGCAAATTCCCCCCAGTTGGGATTAAATCTCACTCAACCAGGGCTACTGCTACCTCTGCTGCCTTCATTAAGGGGGTTCCTACCAAAGACATTTTAGAGGCAGCCACCTGGTCTTGGTGCATACCATCACCAGACACTACCTTTTATCATCCCTCTCCAAGTCTAGAGCAGAGTTTGCTATTGCTATCCTGCAGGGCATCCTATCTTCACCCTAGCATCCTTCCACCCTCTCCTCTGCTTTGGGAATCTTCCCACTAGTCAGGACTGCAACAGTGAAACATGAAGAACATGGTGCAGTTTTGTGTACACTTACTCTAAATGTAGATGTTTATGTGTGTTCATTCTTGCAGTCTTCTTTCGCACTTCCCTACCCCCTTAGCCTACTAATAGGCATCATCTGACAGTGCTACACAGTCAAGGGGGCCTTCATTGGCTTCTCCTCCTCTGCCAGGCCATCATTTGGGATAGCTCCAGTCTTCTCAGGACTCCTCTCATTTTAATTACTTCTTTATGGCCATGTATGACAGAGGAAGGACCACTATTGCTGCCAGATTTTTTCACCCCCTTACACAGCAAAATGAGTCACTAATGCACCCAAATCTAAGGAACCTTGGGGTCTCAGCATGATGTTTCTTAGCCGAGCACCTTTCATGGACCACTTCTCTGCAGAAGTGCTGTGCATTGTGCACAGTCTGGAAGCCAAGCACCAGATGATCCTACCTGAGCAAAGAAAATGTTCTTGATTTAGTGCTTATCTAGGGGTATTCCACCCAATGAAGCTGCAGAGCCGAATGTCTTGTGGTATTTTCCAGAATTGCACCATCCTGAGTTTGTCCTATCCATCTGCAAAGGTTTATTTTCCAGCTGTAGCAAGCTGTCTCGTCATCGCCTTCTTCTTCTTTTGGCTTTTTCCGGTTAGGAGTCGCCACAGCGGATCACCTGTTTCCATTTCTTTCTGTCCTCTGCATCTTGCTCTGTCACACCAACCACCTGCATGTTCTCTCTAACCACATCCATAAACCTTATCTTAGGCCTTCCTCTTTTCCTCTTACCTGGCAGCTTCATCCTTAGCATCCTTTTCCCAATACACCCAGCATCCCTCTTCAGCACATGTCTAAACCAACGCAATCTCGCCTCTCTGGCTTTGTTTCCAAACTGTTCAACCTGGGCTGACTCTGTAATATACTTATTCCTAATCCTGTCTACCCTCATCACATCCAGTGCAAATCTTAACATCTTTAACTCTGCCACATTCAGCTCTGACTCCTGCCTTTTTGTCAGTGCCACTGTCTCCAGCCCATATAACATAGCTGGTGTCACTATCCTTTTGTAGACCTTCCCTTTCACTCTTACTGGTACTCGTGTGTCATAAATCACTCCTGACACTCTTCTCCACCCTGCCTGTACTCTCTTCTTCACCTCTCTTCCACACTTGCCATTACCCTGAACTGTTGCTGCCAAGCATTTAAACTCATCCACCTTTGCCAACTCTACTCCCTGCATCCTTACCATTCCTCTATCCTCCCTTTCATTCACACACATATATTCCTTCTTAGTCCGGCTGACCTTCATTCCTCTCTAGAGCATATCTTCACCTCTCCAGGGTCTCATCAACCTGTTCCCTACTCTCACTACATATCACAATGTTATCTGCAAACATTATAGTCCACGGGGACTCCTGTCTGATCTCGTTTGTCAACCTGTCCATCACCAGTGCAAATAAGAAAGGGCTCAGAGCAGATCCTTGATGTAATCCCACCTTCACCTTAAATGCATCTGTCACTCCCACTGCAGATCTTACCGCTGTCACACTACCCTTGTACATATCCTGTACCACTCTTACACACTTCTCTGCCACTCCCGACTTCCTTATACAATACCACAACTCCTCTCTAAGCACCCTGTCATAGGCTTTCTCTAAGTCCACAGAGAGACAATGCAACTCCTTCTGACCTTCTCTATACTTGTCCATTAACACTCTCAGAGTAAACATAGCATCTGTAGTGCTCTTTCCTGGCATGAAACCATACTGCTGAGCAAGCTGTCTCTGTATCTCCTTTATTCTTTGGATTTACTGTACAACTTTTCACTGTACTGCATTTTGTTTTATTATGACTTTTGGTTTGGGTTGTGCCTAAGTCTTTATTACCACATGCATCCAGCTTTCTGATATAATTTACCCTGTAATTATTTTCTCTGTACTTTTTTTTTTCTTTAGCTTAGTGGCCCAGGTCATGCCTGATAAGAGCACTTACCTAGTTAACAAATGTATAACTTTTTGGGCTTCCAAGATAGCTGCACACTGAGTAACAGCTTGTTTCTAGCTCTCCCAGTGTGAAAACAGAAACTTGGCAGAGAAGGCTAGTAGACTTGTGTTTACGGGTGAATTTCAGTAAATGCTAGTAAGTGCACTGCTTCGATGCCAAGAATAGAGAAATGCAGAAGACCTGGAAAAAATCAGCTACAAAAAGTGAGGAAGAAGCACTGACTGTGGGAAGTTCTGCAGCTGTTCAGCAAAAAGCAATGTAGCCTTCAGACATGACTTCCAATAACCTTCAGGAAGATATAAGACAACTGCATACAGACCTGGTTAAACTAAACAAAACACTGATGGAGAATATCAATGCAAACAACAAAAAGCTGGAAAAAAATGGAAGAATCTTTAAACAGATATTCGGATGAGATGATAAAGCTGCAAAAATCAGAGGTTGAAATGAAGAATAGGGTGACTGAATATGAGACTGCTCAGGAAGAGATGTTTCAAAAAAATAATAGAATTAGAGGACAGTGCACATAGGGAAAACCTGAGAATTTCAGCAATACCAGAGAAGCTGGAAGAAACAGACTGCATCAATTTTATGAAAGCACAAATAAGCAACTGGACTGGTATTCCACAGCAGGAATTGTTGGTTGAAAGGGCACATCATGTCTACACCTAGCTGTAAGAAAGCAACCTAGACCTGTAATAGTAAAGATGTAGTCCTTCCAGCAGAAGGAGTTGATTCTGACAAAACTGTGGCAAAAGGACAAAATATTAAAAGTGGGAGACAGCCAAGAGTTTGTGGAGAATTGCTCATTGTACACCAGGCAGAAGAGGAGTAACTTCATTCCACTATTCAGGGAATGTCGAGACACAGGTGTGAGATTCAAACTGCTGTATCCAACTGTCTTCCCTGAAGGGACAAAATCATTTTTTGATGAAGTGCATGCTAAGGAGGAAATACAAAAGTTTTTTTCCAGGAAAAGGTGAGCTGTGAGACGGGGGGAGATTCTGCATCTTGTTCTGGTAGGGAGGATCACAGAGAGACTTTACCTGTGAAACCTTTTCCAGTATATTAATGGAAAATGTTGGGAGAGAAGGAAAGGAGCATGAGAGTTGACTAGAAGACTCCAGAGTATATTAGAAATGAAGCAGAGGCAGGATTTGGGCGATTGAGAACAGTAATAAAACCAGTGACTCGGTATTGGATTAAAATAAAGTAATTATGTTTGTGAAATATGACAGAACAAGAAGATCTGGTATATTGGACTTTTTCAAAATTTCTTCGATTTGTGGGGGGCCAAAGTATATGCCCTTCTTCATGTCAGTAATGTATGGAAAAATGCTTTGAGTGGGAGGGAAGCAAGCTAACTGTAAGTAAAGATAACATTTTCTTTTCTTAATAGTACTGTATTTGTGGTGTATGGGTTTCTTCACACCCTATTTTTAAATGTAATGGGGATTATAAACAGGTGCTGCTGCTGCTATTTTCTCCCCACTTCTTTTTCTTCTTGGACAGTTTTGAGAAAGTCTGGTAGAAGGGGATTGGCTGAGGGAAAAGAAAAAAGGAGAGAGCAATTGGCTAAAACATAATGTTCACTGAAAGCAATCGGGGGTTTTCCCACATCAGAGGGCTTTAAAGATCAGACAAAACCAGTTAGACTTGAAGTAAAGTTTTCTGTGTTTTAAATGCAGTGGGGATACTAATATAATCAGGTGCTTTTGTTTTTTCTTCTCCCTTCTCTTTTTTTCTTTGTTCAGTTTTAAGAAATGTAGGCACTGCAATGTAAGAAAATGGAAAGAGGAGAAGTGAGGAAGGTCTGGTTAAGAGACCATGACAAAAGAAAATTCGGTGTGCTTTATCCCGTTCTTGCATCGGGAAATGACTGGGTTAAGACCCTAGACATTATCCAGTAACACGTTTATTACAAAACATGTAAATGAAAAAGAATACTGAATATTGTAAGGCTTTTTTTATGGTAAACAAGGTACCCTTAGCAGTTTTGTCTGTTTTGAATGTCACTAGAAGACAGTTTGATAGAGAAATCACTTGGAGAAAGTGTTTACTGAAAGTATTCAAGTGTTTTCTCAACTGGGAGAGCTATAAAAGTAGACAAAATCTTACTAATAGCATAGGCTGTGCCATGCATCTTAGCATAACTAACCTTTCTATTGGGTTAAATCTAGCCTGTCTGTGTAGCTATCAACTTGAAACTTTTGTTCTTATTAGTAATCGAAAACTTCACTATTTGAAGATGTACATAGTTTTGTGTGTTATTAACTTAATAGGTTTGGGGGGGGGGGAGTTTGTTCTGTTTGACGGCTTTCAAAAAACAAAATGTTGTGTAAGATGTGGCATAGGCTCAAATGGATATGACAAGAAACAAGTGCATACAAGACCAACCTGCCGAACAATATATGCATGTAACATAAAAGTTGGAACTGGGCATTTAACAAAAAAGCAGTTATACATAAACAGTGGTAATAATAACTATACAAGACAATGATGATTTCTGTAATGTCTTTCAGTATGAATGGTGTTACAGATTAGTGAACTATATTTAAAATGTAGAGTGCAGAGAGCTATGCTACAGGAGACGAGCCTAGAAAGAACTGAACATGTGAACTTGATAAAGGTTTGCAGGATGGTTATTCAGTGGAATATCTGGGGCAAAGGAACAGAGAAGTAATATATTTATTGCAAGAGGAGCTCCAATAGTGATAGAAGAGGGAAAAAAAAGATGATAATGGAAGATGTATAGTACTAAGGGGCTACTGGCAAGGGAGGAAGGTTTCACTGGCATGCATTTACATTCCACCTAAAACTGCTACAATAGGTCTTAAGAAAATTCTGGGAGAATTAGTCAGCTTTCAGCAAGGAATGTTGCTGGAGACTGGAATTTGTTTTGCAATAGTGAAGATGTGTCTAAGAGGCCTATAAGGGAAAATATAACATAGATGGGTAGATTTTTGAAGAAATGTATGAAAATGTTTGGCATGGAAGATGTGAATTCAGTACTAGGAGTTCAGAGTTAATCTATATGTTATTCTCCAAGATACCAAAACTGGGCTAGGTTAGATGGAATTTCTCTCTCACAGGAATATGTGCATTTAATTGAAGGTCTTGAAACGCACCCAATAACTATTTCAGATCATGTGCCAATAATAACTAAAATAACGCAAGGTAATGAAATAAAAATGAGACACTGGCGCTTTCCCACCTATTGGCTGAAAACAGATGAATTTAAGGAATGGGTTTTTCAATTAATTCAAGAGCTCTAGAGAATATAGAAAATTCTTCTGAAAATACACAGTATTGGGGAATTGAGGAATGGGATAAAATTAAAGTGGTGTTTAAAACTAGATTGGAAATAAAGGAAAGGGAAATGTGGCTAAGAAGTAATGAGAATTATTTAGAGGAACTTAAATGTTAAAGTATTGCAAAATAGGGGGAATCTCTCAGAACAAGAAAAGGAGCAACTGCAGAATGCTAAACAGGAAATAAGGGATTACCTCGATAACATGCACAAGTTTAGAAAGATTGGTGTGAAGCAACTGTTTTTTGATGATAATCCTAGAGCACAAAAACTTCTAGCTCAATGACTAGGGCAACAAAAAGTGGAAAGGGCTGTCACTAAGCTTAGGGAGCGTATAACAAGGAAAGTAAGAGATCCTGTAGAAGTATTAGAAATATTTTAAAAATTTTATGAAAATTTGTATAAAGCAGAGAAATATGCAAATCTAGAAAAAGTACAAATGGAAATGTTTATGGAAGAATGAAATATGTCAAGGTTAGAGGTAGTTTATAATCTCAATTATTGCTAGGAAGAGATGGGATAAAAATGGCTATGTATAACCAATCTGCCGGAAAGTTCTCAGGAATGGATGTATTCCTGTGGAAGTGTGGCAGCTAGGAAGGTAAAACTGATAAAGATCTGGAAGATTTTGTTTAACAGTATTTTAAGAGGAGGACAAGTATCAGCATCCTGAAAAAGGCGATGGTAATGGTAATTCCTAAAGAGGGTAAAGATCCATCGGATCCCATTTCAATACTAAAACATGATTATGAAGTGTTTGTGTATAATGGCTAAAAGAATGGCAAAGTGATACCAAAATTGATAGAAATGGATCATTATGGTTTTGTGGAGTGGAGGCAAACATTTGCCATTATTAACAGAACATTGATTATCTAGAGGGAAGCAGAATGCAAGAAAAATACCACTGTTATTGGTGGGTCTTGAGGCAGAAAATGCATTTGACAGATTAGACTGGGACTTCATGTGCAGGGCATTGGAAGCATTAGCTTCCCGTGATACAATTATAAGGTTGATTGGGAGTGTATATGAGAGATCAGACGTGAAAATTGAAGTGGGTGGCATCCTCTTGATAACTTTTGCTTGAATAGAGGAACCAGGCAGGGTTATCAGCTTTCCCCTTTGTTGTTTGCATTATATTTAGAACCACTGGCAAAGAAAATACAGGCCTCAGAAATTCAAGGATATAATTGGTATAGTAGTCAGGAAAAGCTGGATCTATTTGCAGATGATATTTTATACATGACAAAACCAGAAAGGGACATTACAGTGTTGTGGAACATTTTAAGAAAGTTTCAAATCTTCTTGGGATACAAAATTAATGAAGCTATAACAAAGGCAATAGCGGTAAAGTATGTACCCACACATAAATTGGTCTAACAATATCCATATTTATGGGAGTATGGATTATAAATTACTCTATTGTAGCAGCTAAAGCTATGTGGGAGGAGACTAAACAGAAGATAATACAAAAATTGAAAAACTTGAAGCTTTGCTATATGGATATCGATACTAAGATACAAGAAATAAAATGTTTTTAGTCCCTTTAGTATTATACACAGGTCTGGCATATTGTTATTAACCAGAGGAGAAGCTCTGGATAGCAATTAAAAAAGAGTTGAGGGATTTTATCTGGGAAGGGAAGACAGGAAGGGCCAAGTGGGATAAGATGATTTTTCCATTAGAAGAAGGCGGACTAAGATTACTCAATTTGAGGGGGTATTTTAGAGCAACACATTTAAGGCTCTTATACATAGCACAAGCAGAAAACTGTAATTCAAACTGGAAAGGAATAATGATGATACAGGGGGGGTGGGGCTCAAAAAGTAAGAGACTGGGATTTTGGATGCAGACTCTTAAGGAGAACAACAAAAATCATGCAGAGTATTATATTCATAAAATAGGACGTTTTGTAAGAATTACACTAACACAAGAATTATAGAAAAGAGACTCTGCTGATAGAGATGACTGTGGCATGGGATACAGATAACAGGCAGGGGGGGCTGGAATGTATTGGAGAAAACTGGCAAAGGAACCAAGTTATTGGGAGTAAATAACTAGAAAGGGGAAGGTAATATAATGGGAAGAGGCCAAGAATGTATTTGGACTGTAGGTTACAGATAGCCTTCCTTGTCAAGGATTGGTTTCAGAGTATATGCAAAGAGAAAGGAATAGGGGGAGTCCTAAATGAAAAACCAGCACTGGTACAGTTTTTAATAGACTCTAGAACAGAAGCTGCTGTTAAAAAAAGGAATAATTAGTAGAGGATATAAAATATTGCATGATAATTATAAGAATCAATCAGAGGAGCTTAGAAAGGACTGGAAAGAGAGATTGGATAAGCAATTCACAGAGACAATGGGGATATATATGTATATCTCCCAGATGTGCAAAAAAGTCTAGAAGATTTTAAGATCTTTGCCTGGAAGTGTTTGCATAGATATTTTTATACCCCAAGTAGACTCCAAAGAATTTTTCCTCAAGGGGATAGCAAATGTTGGAGGTATGACTGGCAAGAAATAGGTGGATGGGGAACATCTTTTTTGGGAGTGTAGTGAGCTGCTGGACTTAAGGAATTCCCTTTGGACCGCTCTGTCGGAGATGTTGGGTGAGCAGATTGGATTGACTGGGGAGCTGATTTTTTTTGAATCAGAATTGCTTAGACATAGTAAAGCCTTGCTGAGTCTAATTATGGTGGCTGCCAAAAAAAGCAATTGGTAGAAAATGGAAATCAAAGTCTATACCAACTTTGCCTGAAGTAGTGAATATAGTAACAGAGATAAAACAACTAGAACTGGGATCTTTAGAAAAGGAACAGAGCAAACTACATAGGAAAAATGGGAATTGTGGTAACAATATATGCAGAGAAGGAACAAAGTTTAAGAGGCGAGATTTGAATGAGCCATATAATGCTTCACTGACAATGACTGGATAGATTATAAGTGATGGATGTTTGTAACTACAGTTTCTTTGGTGTCTGTGATGTACAATGTTTACAACTGAAGTGTCGTCATTGTTTGTTTTTCATTTTTATAAATGTAAGATTGCCTATGTCATACATGATAATTTGATAAAGATTTTTATTGAGAAAGAAAAAAAAATGTATAACTTTCCCCTGCCTAATTGTTTATTAAGTAGAAGAATAGACTTCATCCACTGAACCTTTTGTCCACCATCTGGGTGTTGTCAGGATCCTTGTGTTATATTTAAACAAAGTCAAGGAGGTGAGATCTTCTAGTTCCTGTAGGGTTTATTTGGTTGAGGACCTCAAAGACACCACCTTCCTCCATCCTAGATGCAGACATGATTTAGATAATTCATTTTAATTAATTAAACAGAAGCTCAGGGCAGGGGACAGAGTATAGCCCCACTCCGACTTTGTCCAGAAGTTATTTTGGAAAGGTAGATATTAGCTTGTGGTTAAGTCTTATATGAAATGAATGCTATTGAGGCAGTGGACCTTTGTTTTCAAAATTCTGTTGATATGGTGAGTGTACTCGCACAGCTGTACTGCCCCCATAGAGGACACCCTTTTGAAAGATTTATCTCCTGCGAAGATCTTTCAGCCCACAATGTCCTCTGCAGAAAGGTTGCTGCTCTTCCTTCCCAGATAATTGTTAATGAGCATATACAAATAAGTGGGGTGAGGATGAGGGGGTTCTTGAGTTATTCCCTCTCCCTGGAGCCAGTTGTAAAGGATGACATCTTCAAAGCTTGAAAGCAATCAGATACTGACTCGTTTGCCCTTAAAATGTCTGGAACCCTCTAAACTCTTTGAGTAGAGTGCCATGATTTTTACACATCCTAAGGTTGACTGTTGTATCATTTTTTGGCCTAGCTTAGACCATGTAGGCATCAGCAGGTCAAGGCTATGAAAAGGTAAAGTTAATGTCCAGTCCTTCTGTCAGGAATACTTCAAATCTTATCTGTGTTACACATCCCAATTCCAGTGTTTTTGGTCGTTCAGAGTCTCTCTGAGCTCCTTGATCAAAAGATGGAGTCTTTTGGGAAAGTGTTGAATTTGACATGGTTATTGAGGTCATATTGCCAGCTGTGCTTTTGAATGTGCAAAACAAATGGAAATGTCATTTAGAAAGTCCACATAGCCAAAAACAACAGAAAGACCCACTAAAGACAGTCTCCTCATTGTATAGTAACTTAAGCCTCCTAAGACGTTCAGTAGGAAATAAGCAGATGACCCCTTAAAGACATACAGGTGTTGTTTTTCCAGATCTTCTGAATCCTTGCCATGTTTTTAGTGGATTTTTTATTTTATTTATTTATTTATTTTTTTATATATGTATACATCTTTACTTATGCATTCAGGCAAGTACAGATAAACCCCACTGGCTGTAGCTGTGACATGTTTCACCCTTTTATGGGCTTGTCAGTACAGCATAAGTGGGGTAATTAGGTCATTCTCTGCAAACAATCTGATAAAAAGCTCGAGACCCATAACATTTCCCAAATAAGGAAAAAACAAGTAAAAAAGTTGCACAAAAAAGGCTACATGGGCAAAAGCAAATTGACCTAGGCTACTATGTAATACTTGCAACCTGCTAATTATATCGACACCATGCTTTTTATAAGCATTTTTTCCAAAACATGACCAAAGATTAACTTAATGTACGAATGTAAAATCGTATTTGCTGCCTCTTTGTCAGGTTGTCTGAATAAAGGGTGCAGTGAGACCTCCTGTTTTCATGTTTAAGAAATGAGTAAATATAAATAAATCTTCATCATCCATCCACAAACAGAACAATAGAAAGTCTGTTAAATGTACTGATTGGAAGACAACTGCATTTTTGACTCAGCAAGACAGAACACTATGTTCTTAAGCTTATAGCAAAGGCGGAAGAGGAAAAGGTTGATAAAGTAATGGCTTAAGTGCACAGCCTTCTGTTAATGCTAGGTGAAGAAAGAAGCCATGACAAGGTAGGTGAGATGTTATTCTCCATAATCTTTTGCCAGATCTGCTGCTTTTCTGGAGAACAGTCATTGGAAACATCTGATAATAACACACTCAGTGTTGTGAGACTGCATGTGGGTGTTATTGCATGTTCACCAAGCAGTTAAAAGCTTAGCTTGCTTTCTAGTGCAGGCCCCTCCTTTGGATGAGCTGGATTTCAGAGTGAGTGCACTCCTCTTTTGTCTGCAGACACAAATTCTTCTTTAGCTATTACTGTATTTCTTGCTGTTCAGTCTTTTGATTTGCATGTTGTGTAAGAGCTGTTTTAAAGTAAGATACAACACTTAGTTACATTTTGTCTTAGAAGTGGATGTACTCCCTCCCTCTATTGTTTAGTTGCAGCTGTGATTTTCCTCCTCTTTGAAATCTGGAAGAGCTTTATAGTGGAAACCTGAGAAGTATAAATTTCTGTTACTTGCATTGCTGGACATTTTCTAGAGGCTGAAAAGAGACCACCTTTTACTTGTCAGAACATGAAGAACTTGACATGACTGAAGATGATCCCAAAAGGAAGGTTGCCAGAAAATTTAAAAGCTGGAACTAGTGCCAGTGCAGTATTAGTCTGGTATTATATTTTCTGTAGTACTTTCAGAGCCAGAGGTCCTCTGTTAAGGTTGGTACCATGCATAACTGTTTTGTCCTATGACTGTAAGAAAAGGACAACTAAATGTATCTGGTATTCTAAGGCCTTCGTTATTTGTCATGTTGTTTGTTCTCTGAATGTTAAAGTCACGTGCCACACCCCACAATTTATTTTTATTATAAATTTTAAAGGAAAAGATCCACCGGTTGTATGAGAGGAAGATAAATGAAGGACTAGACATGAACTCTATTATCCAGAGAAAGAAAGAGTTTCGCAACCCAAGGTATGTGTAATGTACATGGTTTGTATTTTGCATCTGCACTCCCATTTCCAAGCAGTTTTGTTATTAGTGACTTTCTGCTGGATGACGCTGCATTACCCCACCGGCCACTGTGGATATATAGGCTTTCACTTCTTTTGAAACCTATTCCACTCAACCGCCCAGATTTTTGCACAATGTCCAGATTTTTGTGTCATTTTTTGGTCTGTTCCTCATAAAATTTGTTGCTTTTGGGCAGAATCATTGAGGATAGAAATCACTAGATGTAATGGGATCCTATCTCGCCTACATTCATAACTGATGGGTTTGGAGCCGATCCATCGGCTCCGACTCTGCCACTATACACTAGAACGAAGTCTCTCATTGGCTGGGCTACCCCTTATCCCATAATGCTCCACCGCTACTTCCCCAGATCTCGTTTGCCGCTTTTCAAGCCGGACGTGGTCTCGACTTGGCTGGAGCTAAGTGATTTTTTCTTGACCTTTGGGTCGTTTTTGACTAGGGGTTATGTCACTATTTCAACAAACAGCTGTTTTAACAGCTTTGTGAATATTTGTGTTTAGTTTCGTGAAATTTTAAATTTTAGTCTAGTTCGCGCTACTTGTGTATTGGGCAAGGCCCGTTTAAGTTAGAGGGCTCTTGCCCTTATTGTATGCTTATACTTTGTGTTTCTTGTTGTGGTGTGTCTGAATTAGTTTCGGGCTAAGCCCGTTTAAGTTAGAGGGCTGTAGCCCGCGTAGTTCTCTCTGTATTTTTTTCACCTGTTGTGTCGGGCTAAGCCCGTTTAAGGTAGAGGGCTTTAGCCCAAATTCCAGTTACTACTTTTGGCCTTGTTGTCAGTTACCTGTATTTTTTCTTGTCAGTATGTCCAAGGAACAAAAGTCAGGTTTCAAAAAATGTGCAAAATGTAATTATAAGATGTCTATTACGGACAGCCATGCTGTCTGCGTGTACTGTTTAGGTCCCAAACATTTACAAGATACCTGTAGTGTGTGTCATGCTTTCTCTTCCAGGGTTCTCCAGGAGAGAAAAAACAAATTGAGTCTAAGGGGTCTGATTAAGCCTTCCTTTGAAGAAGCTTTAGCTTCCTCACCAGCTTCCAAAAAGAAGAGATCGTCGGCTCCGACCAGTCCGTTGGGCCCGACTCCTAAGAAGCATAGATTTTCGGCTCCGACCAGTCCGTCGGACCCGACAACTAAGAAACAAGGCTCGACGTCTTCTTCCTCGGCTCCAATGACTTCGGAGCCGATGGTTGAAGGGTCTGCCTCGGTGCTTCTCCCCTCGGCTCCATTGGTTTCGGAGCCGCAGGTGAGTGCATCAAGAGGCCAATCACCTTCCTCGGCTCCCTTGATCTCGGAGCTGTTGGAGGTGTGCAGCTCAGACTCTTCCCCCTCGGCTCCGGAGCCTCCTTCGGCGCCGATACTGTTGCAGCCAGTCCCGGTCTCGGCTCCGATAGTGCTGGAACCGTTTCGGAGCCGGTCCCCTGCTTTATCGGAGCCGAGGCAGAAGTCTTCTCGGCCCCAATCTGTTTCCTCCAAATCCTCTAGGTTATCTGATTTGGATTTGGATAGGGTTATCCAGAGGCTGTTCCAGTCCCCATCCTTTACCAAAATGATTTCGGCTCCGGCCGGCGGGCCGACTCCACCTCCCATACACTTGATTCCTCCTCCGACCCCCTTGGGGCCTTTGGAGTTGGTGCAGGTAGAACGGAGCGGAATCGTCCAGTCGGAGCAGGGACCCCCTCAGAGTTTTTCTGCTCCGACTTTCATTCCTACCCTGTCCTCGGTGTCAGGGTTTGGTACCGGGTCTTCCTCGGCGGGGGCCGAGGGCAACACTGTAGAGTTCGCCTCTTCGATGCCCAGTCTTCCCCTCTGAGCATCTGCCGCAGGCATTCCCGGTACCTCCATGGTCCCTCAGCAAGTGCCCTCCGCGGAGTTTGGAGGGCCTGCTTTTGAGGCCACGAGGAGTGCGATGGCCATGACCTTGCCGGTTCAGCAGGTTTCTACCTCTCCATCCCAATTTCTGGGTACTGGTGCCTCTGGAGACTTTCTTTCCCACGACAGTGGGGCCCCAGGGCCTGAGGATACCCCCTTAGGGGGTTCCCTTCTTCCGGGGGGTCCTTCTGATTCTGCTTCAGATGAACCCCCAAGGAAGAAACTGTGTAAGAGGAAGCACGTTGATTCCCAAGATGAATCCGTCACTTCAGATAGTGACCTCGAGGATGCGGAGGGGTCCCCTAAATCGTCCTCTGATGATGTCTCTTTCTCGGATATCCTTGAGATTTTGAGACAGAGAGGCGATTGGCAATCCAAAGCCCCTACCGCTGAGGAGTCAGTTTTCCTCAAGGCCTTCGGGGCCCAGCCCTCCTCTTCCTGGGTGTCTCCACACTTCGATGAGCTATTGGACCTGATCTCTCAGAGGGTGTGGGAACATCCTGACACGGCGGAACCGGTGCCTGCCAGGCCCAATAAGTTCCTTTCAGCTCCCCCCCAGAAGGAATTCCTTACTAAGGGCGTTGCAGTTGATGCTATGGTGGTGGCATCTGCCACTCAGCAGGACGTGGCAGAGGCTTCGACATCTATTCATCCTCTTAATAAGGATTCTAGGAGCATGGATAGGTATGGGAAGCGTACCCTTTCTTCAGCGACCTTTACCATGTGGTCGCTGAACTATCTTTGTCACTTTACAAGGCTCCAAAGGGACCTCCTCAAGGAGTTAGGAGAGTCCCTTGCGGGTAACCTTCCTGAGGCGTTAGCACAGACTGTAGGCGCCCAGATGACTACCCTAACTTCCATTGTTAACTCTTCCATGAGGCTCATTTCCTATGCAGCTGAGGGGGTGAGTAGAGCAGCGGGCACAGGAGTGGCTCTTAGGAGTCAAGCCTGGTTATGCTTGTGTCCATTCGCGGAGGCCTTTAAGTCTTCCTTCGCTGACGCCCCCTTTGATGGGTCTTCCTTGTTCGGACCCAAGGTGAAGGACACGCTTACTCGGTGCGAGCAGGAGGGAAAGACCTTGACTGCCGTTGGGGCCCGTTTTTCCGCTCCCTCTAGACCTTATCCCAAGGGCCAGAAAGGAGGGAAAATGTGGTTCAAAAAAGCCCAAAAGGTTTTCTCTACTCAGCCGAGTGATCCCCCCTCCAGAGGCAGGGGGGGGATTCAGGAAGACGCCGCCCTAGAGGTGGCAGAGGCCCCCGTAACTCTGGAGACCGCGACTCCTTTCGTGGTTCCTCCTACCCTCAACGTCCCTACCATGTGGCCTGGCTGTGCTTCTCCGGAGCCGGTCGGGGGTCTTTTTGCGAAACACCCACAGGCTTGGGAATCGATAACCAAGGATCAGTGGGTGCTTCGCATTGTAACCGGAGGTTACCTCATCCCCTTTTTCAAGCCCCCTCCTCCTACAAGGAGAATCCCGGACGTGCCACCCAGTCAACGGGATCTAGCAGCCGTAGAAGTTTCAAAGCTGCTAAGCAAAGGAGTCATCCAGCCCATCCCCGCCGACCAGATCGGATCAGGAACTTACTCAAGATTATTTTTGGTGCCAAAAAAGACGGGGGACGTAAGGCCCATTTTGGACCTCAGCCTTTTGAATCGTTTTGTGAAAAAGTCCAAGTTCCGGATGGTCACCCTTCAGTCCATTCTCCCGTTATTGGAGAAGGATGTCTGGATGTGCTCCATAGACCTCAAGGATGCTTACCATCACATATTGATACGTCAGGAGTCCAGGAGTTATTTACGCTTCCACCTAGGAACCAGTCATTTCCAGTTTCGTGCACTGCCCTTTGGTCTCACCACAGCCCCCCGGGTGTTTACCAAGTGTCTCGCAGTGGTGATAGCTCACTTGAGAATTCTCGGATTCCAAGTGTTTCCCTATCTCGACGACTGGCTCCTCACTTCCACCTCCAAGCATTTACTGATTCGAGCGCTGACGGCCACAGTAACCTTGGGTCTCTCGCTAGGAGTCACTTTCAGTTGGAAAAATCTGTGCTGCGGCCATCTCAGCGTATCACCTTTATAGGCGCAGAGTTAGACACAATAAGGATGCGGGCATTTTTGCCATTAGAGAGAATTCAGATTCTACAATCACAGGTTCTAAATTTGTTACCCAAATCTCGAGTTCCTGCCAGACAGATTCTTCAGTTATTGGGTTCGATGGCTGCAACTATCCTCCTAGTACCGTTAGCCAGGCTGCACATGCAGGTGCTGCAATGGCTATTATCGGTTCAATGGTCATACCAAGAACTCCCCCTGAACCACCTAGTTCTGATTACTGATAGTTGTCGTCGGGACCTCCGTTGGTGGCTATGTCGGTCCAACCTGGACCGGGGGCATCCTTTCGCCCTCCAGCCCCCTGTTGCCACAGTGACCACAGATGCGTCCCAGATAGGGTGTGGGGGGGGGTCATTATCTGGACAGGTCTGTCCAAGGCACTTGGCAGGATTGCGAAGCGCACCTTCACATCAATATCCTGGAAATGAGAGCGGTGCTTCTAGTTTTACAAGCACTTCATCATGCTCTCCCCCAAGGTACTATTGCGATTCTATCCGACAACATGTCGGTAGTTTGGCACATAAACAAACAGGGCGGAACCAGGTCCTACCCCCTTTGCAGGGAGGCCATGAAAGTATGGCGCTGGGCCATAGCCTCTCGACGTTTCTTAGTAGCCACGCACATTCCGGGAAAAGCCAATGTGATTGCAGACACGCTCAGCAGGACTCTCCTGTTGCCCCATGAGTGGTCCCTCAACAACAGAGTGGCTGCACAGATCTTCGCCAAATGGGGCCTCCCTTGTTGCGACTTGTTCGCCAGCCCCAACAATGTGAAGTGCAGAGTTCTTCACTCTGACACCCTCTCAGGGACAGTCTTCCAGGGACGCTCTAGCCCACAATTGGCCCCCGGGTCTGCTGTATGCCTTCCCCCCGATTCCCCTTCTCCCGAGGGTGATTCAGAAGGCTCTTCATGTCGGGTGCCACATGATTTTGGTCGCCCCACATTGGCCCCGTCAGGTTTGGTTCCCATTTCTTCAGAAGTATACGGTACAGGGCCCTTGGATTCTGGACCCAGTGCCGGATCTGTTATCCAATCCATCGGGACTCTCTTATCCGTCCTTCATGTCGCTGCGACTGGCTGCTTGGTTACTCCACTTCCATCCTTAGTTAGAGATCTTTCTCTTTCTTCGGAAGTGATGCACATCTTGTCTTCTTCCCACAAGCCGTCTACCGTTAAGCTGTATTCCAGCAAATGGAAACGTTTTTTTTGTTGGGCCCAGCAGCGAGGCATTGATCCTCTTACGGCCCCAGTTCCGCAGGTCTTGGAATTTCTAGCTTCATTGTTTCATTCTGGCTCTTCAGTCTCCACACTTAAAGTTCAACTGGCGGCTATATCTAATTTTCATGTTGCTATAAACCCTTCTTTAATGGCTAATAGACTTTGCAAGTCCTTTCTTAAGGGAGCCTGGCTCCTCAGGCCTCCTATGGCTCATCCCGTGCCCCCTTGGGACTTAAATTTGGTTCTGGCCTCCCTAACTGCCCGTCCCTTTGAGCCGGCAGCCACTTGTGATTTAAAATTCCTGTCATGGAAAACTGCTTTTCTAGTGGCAATAACTTCTGCTAAGCGTGTTTCAGAGCTTCAGGCTCTCTGTTCTTCCCCTCCTTATTTGATCTTTTACAAAGACAGAGTTTCCCTTAGATTGAATCCATCCTTTTTGCCTAAGGTAGCATCCCCTTTATCCATTCAGTAATCATTGGAGCTCCCAGTGTTCTTTCCAAATTTTTCTAATAGAGCACAATATACCTTCCACCAGTTGGATGTTCACAGACAACTGCGTTTTTACTTGGATAGGACCACTGAGACTCGAAAATCTGACCAACTGTTTGTGCCCTTTGCGGAGAATAGGTTAGGTCGTCCAGTTGCCAAAGCCACAATTGCCAAATGGATTAGGGATTGCATCTCTTTCATTTATTCCCAGTCAGGCAGAGAGTTGCCTTTCCCAATCAAAGCTCATTCTACCAGGGCTATGGCCACCTCTGTAGCTTTTCATTCCAAAGTGTCAATAGATGATATTTGTGCGGCTGCTACTTGGTCTTCTCCGCACACCTTCATTTCTCATTACAAGCTTGATGTGGCTTCCCGAGGCAGAGCTTCATTTGGTTCTGCAGTTCTCAGGAGTGTGTTCCAGTGAGCCACCCTGGGTTTTCAGGTGCTAGGGACGCTGTCCCATCAGTTATGAATGTAGGCGAGATAGGATCCCATTACATCTTTTAGTTATGTACTTAACATAACTTTGGATGTATGGGATCCATCTACTACATTCATCCCACCCTCCTTCCCCCTATCTTTTGGATTTGGAGGAAACATTGGTCTTGCTGAGCTCTCCTTTGGAAGGGCTCTTGTTGGTTACAGTTATTGGTATGTGTTCTGTACCTGTATGTATGTATGAAAGCGAACAAACAAGATCTGGGGAAGTAGCGGTGGTGCATTATGGGATAAGGGGTAGCCCAGCCAATGAGGATCGAAACTTTTAGTTCTCA
>NC_056744.1:27541802-27549385 GCF_019279795.1 Protopterus annectens | reverse complement strand
TTATTGGCCTGAAATTGTCCATTAAAATGACTTCAAACGTAAAAGTCATGGGCATTTAGAATCGCCATATAGCTGAAACACCTGATGTTCATAAGGGTCATTTGCATATATCCCATAGGCCTCTGTTACAGGAGGTTTGGGAGGTCACTCTTTGAAAGTTCTAGCTTGGCTGGAGTTTTCATTTAGTTTTTTCATTAGTTTTTCAGTGTGACCTTTTAACTCTTTGTTTTTATGTGTTTTAATTTGTTATTTGGGATATTTTGCAATTACCCTAATGAAAATGGACATCAACCAGGTTTAACTACCTCGTGTTTCTTAAGCTTAGTCAAACACTCTGCTTATGCTATACTGAACAGGTCATAACAAGGTCGAAATATGCATATCCATAGCTAGTGGGGTTTGGCTTTATTGGCCTGAAATTGTCCATTAAAATGACTTCAAACATAAAGTCATGGGCATTCAGAATCGCCATATAGCTGAAACACCTGATGTTCATAAGGGTCATTTGCATATATCCCATAGGCCTCTGTTACAGGAGGTTTGGGAGGTCACTCTTTGAAAGTTCTAGTTTGGCTGGAGTTTTCATTTAGTTTTTTTTCTCATTAGTTTTTCAGTGTGACCTTTTAACTCTTTGTTTTTTGTGTTTTAATTTGTTATTTGGGATATTTTGCAATTACCCTAATGAAAATGGACATCAGCCAGGTTTAACTACCTCGTGTTTCTTAAGCTTAGTCAAACACTCTGCTTATGCTATGCTGAAGAGGTCATAACAAGGCCGAAATATGAATATCCATAGCTAGTGGGGTTTGGCTTTATTGGCCTGAAATTGTCCATTAAAATGACTTCAAACGTAAAAGTCATGGGCATTCAGAATCGCCATATAGCTGAAACACCTGATGTTCATAAGGGTCATTTGCATATATCCCATAGGCCTCTGTTACAGGAGGTTTGGGAGGTCACTCTTTGAAAGTTCTAGCTTGGCTGGAGTTTTCATTTAGTTTTTTTTCTCATTAGTTTTTCAGTGTGACCTTTTAACTCTGTATATCTTGCTAAGTGCTCCCAGTGCGACGCTTTCTATATAGGGAAAACGAATAGGAAGTTAAGAGAGAGGATAAGGGATCATTTATACAATATACGCACGGGCTATGTTCACAATGCTTTAGCCAAACATATCACCACCCTGGGGACATCACACACCTTTAGTTTCATGGTTCTACAAACAATACAAGCTACGGTGAGAGGTGGAGATTTGACTAATTATACTGAAGAATGTGAACTTAGATGGATAGTACGCCTCAGAGCAGATGTGAGTCCTGGGATTAATGACAAGGTCCCCCTAAAACCTATGTTAAAAAATAGGAAGCTGTCCACTAGAAAATAAACAACAAGAAGCAATAAAATGGAGTATTGTTTGTATGATCATATTCTATACTCACTCTTTGCACACTGGCAGGGCCCTCTAGAAATGTTTAGGACATGTATTTTACTTTTATTTTACCTTTATTCTTAATAGTTGTTATAGTTTTATATGTAATGAAATAGTATGCATGCATTATGTATAGATTGTAGTCTAACATGAATAATAGTTACTAACATGTTAGTATAATTTTTAATGGCAGCTATGTGTATCAGTCTTTGATATATGCTGTTTATCCTTTGAACTATGTATTAATACATTTTACTTGTACATGAATGATAGCTTTTAATAGCAGTTATTTTGTTATATTTATTAGATAGTATATGTAGGTTTTTTATATTTGGTATCTACCCATGCAGTTCATCATTTACTTTTGCACTATTTATGCGTTTTTTAGTATGATTTAGTGATGTTTCAGATTTATAGTTTTTATACGTGTAATAAGGAAGTGACGAATAAAGCATTACGGAAAGTAAATCTGCGTTTTGGATTGTTTCTAACAAGAGAAGTACTGTTGAGGTTTTTTAGTGCGCTTTGGTGCACTTTTGAAGTGATTTCTACTTGCTATTTCTACGAGTGAAGAGCCGGTCCTGGCTTATACAATAGTGTGTGCCTGGTGATTACTGTGGCGAACTCAGAGTATTACGGAAAGTAATTCTGCGTTCTGGACTGTCTCTAACAAGAGAAGTACTGTTGAGCTTTGTAGTGCGCTTTGGTGCACTTTTGAAGTGATTTTTGTTTGCTGTTTTTACGAGTGAAGAGCCGGTCCTGGCTTATACAATAGTGTGTGTCTGGTGATTACTGTGGCGAATCTTTGGATTGAAGCTATATATATATATATATATATATATATATATATATATATATATTTGTGAGTTTGTGTATGTATACACATATATATATATTATTGTGTGTGTGTGTGTATATATATATATATATATATATATATATATATGTGTGTGTATAGATATATATATATGTGTGTGTGTATAGATATATATATATATATATGTGTGTGTGTGTGTGTGTGTGTGTGTGTGTATATATAGATATATATATATATATGTGTGTGTGTGTGTGTGTATGTATATATATATATATATATATATATATATATATATATATTATTTGTGTTACAAATACTGAAAACTATCACCAGGTAGCACTGAGACTAAAGGAAACTTAGGGAGCCCTGGGTGATCAATGGAAAAGAACAAGACAGGAGCCGGATCAGATTTGAGCTTTTCGCTTGTTTATTTTTTCAAATAATCGAACTTCATCAGAAATCTAAAGGAGGAACTGTTTTACATCACTTTAAATACTTGGAATCATCTTTGAAAATAATGACGAGTTGATGATGTAGTAGTGGGTGTTGACAAAGAGTGGGAGGGGTGTGTGGAAGAGTACATACCCTATGCTTAAATATATATGCTGAGCTACAATGCTTTGTACTGAGTGGTATATAATACATTGGTTGTACTTCTAAAAAACAATAAAGGTATTCAACATTTACATTAGAGGAATACAACTTTACAGCAAAGGTATTCACCTTATATTTAGTTACTGCATACATTTTGTAACACATATTAGAATAGGTGATTACGAATATAACACAGAAATTCATTTATATCACAATTAAAGTACCAATTCAGGTAAGGGAATAGGTGGTTCATCACCTTGGTCTTGTGGCATATTAAGGGAGAGTATCAAGGGAGAAAGGTGGCCGGCTGCTGTATCATTACCTGATCCATTTCAGGTAACATTTGATATTAAGGCAACCATTTAAGCCAGGTGGCGTGTCTGCATTGAGTTCAATTTGCCACTTCAGTTCTCTGACTTCTAATGGTGTGCTGCTAGCACCACTGAAGTCTGTTTTGCTTTCCAGTACTAGGAATTGGAACTTGGCAGGGTGATGACAGGTGAGTGCATGTTTGGCTAGTGCGTTCGTGGGGTCTTTCCTTCTCACTGCCTGATAATGCTCTTTGATTCTGTCACTTAATTTTCGCTTGGTCATTCCTATGTAGAACGCATCACAGTGGTAGCATTTACTTAGGTAGACCACGTTTGTGGTGTTGCAGTTGTAACTGTCCTTGAAGAGGAAAGGTTTGTTTCTGTTACTGAAACTGAAACTGTCACAGCTGAGGATGTATTGGCAGCAGGTGCAATGATTGCACGGGTGTGTGCCAAGAGGTTCTGTTGACTGGGGTTTGTTCCATCTGTATTCACGTTCAAACATGTTTTTCAGCGAGTGTGTCTTTTTGTAAGTGAAGTCAGGCTTATCTCCAAGAGCTTTGTGTAGTTCTGGGTTGGCTTGTAGAATGCCCCAGTTTCTTATGAGTGTCTGTTTGATGGCAGGGGCATCTATTGAGATTGGCAGGGGGAATCTGGTGAGCTGGAGGTCTTCTTTAATATTGGGTTTCTTGTACCCATATTTAAGAATGGGTAGGTGTTTCGTGGCCCTGTGTCTTTTTACCTCTTCCATAGCTTTATCTATGAGATTTGTGGGGTACTGTTTCTCTAGGAAGAGTCTACGTAGTTTTTGACATTCTTTGGTGAAATCTGGCTCTTCGCTGACTAGCCTACTGAGCCGTACGTACTGTCCCTTGATTATGTTTTTCTTCATAAAAGGGGGGTGCTGGCTACGGTAGTTGAGTAGATTGTTTCTGTGGGTGGGTTTTCTGAACAGCGTGGAGGAGAACCTAGGTGGATTCCCTTCGCTTTTCAGTACTACGTCTAAGAAGTTCACTTGATTGCCTGACCCTGTTACGGTGAACTCTAGGAAGTCAATGCTTTTGCTCATTCTGTTTAGGAAACTTTGGAGCATAGTGGCATCACTTCCCCATAGAAAGAATATGTCGTCAATATAACGAGCATACAGGGCTATGTGTTCGAACCCTGCTAGTTTAGTCAGAGTATCAGCTTCCCAAGCACACATGACTAGGTTGGCGTATGACGGTGCCATTTTGGCGCCCATGGCTACCCCTTTAAGTTGTTGGAAAATATGGTCCTCGAAGCTAAAGTAGTTGTTTTCAAGCACTACTTTAAGCAGGGAGCATAGGGTTTCGACTTTCACTGGATCTAGTTGTCTGTGTTTAGTGAGGTAGTCGCTTACACTTTGTATCCCTTCTTTGTGAGGAATGCTGGGGTAAAGGGCTACCACGTCTAGGGTAACAAGCATCACCTTTTTGTTTGTGTTTTGGGATTGGAACTGAAAAATCTTGTCAAGGAATTGCCAGGAGTCTTTTAGGTAGAACTGTGAGCTCTGTACCAATGGGTTAAAATAGAAATCTAGTAGTTCTGAAATAAATTCAGTTTTGGTCCTCTTGGAAGACACTATGTGTCTCAGAGGGGGATCCACTTGGTTTTTGTGGATTTTGGGTATCCCAAAGAGCTTGCCTACTTCAGGGGAATCGACTTGCATGAACTCAAATTCCTCTTCTGAAATAAGTTGGGTTTTAGCTAGTTTGAGGAGAGTAGCGTCAATTTTACTGAAATTAGCTAGTACTTCCTCTTTTTTGATCTTGCGGTAGCCTGATTCATCATCTAGTACTTCCAGCATTTTGCTGACGTAACTAGAGTGGTTCATGATGACTATGCCTGCTCCTTTGTCGGCTTTGAGTATGTTTACGTTATGATTTGCGCTTAGGGCTAGCAGGGCTTTTTTCTCTTTGGCTTCGAGGTTATTGTGGTAGCCTCTTGGCTTGTTTTGTAGTAGGGTTCTGAGTTCATTCTCACAGACTTTAGAGAAAATCCCTATGTGATTGTGGAGCGTCGGATTAATGGTGCTTTTTCTCCTTAAAATGGGAGGCCCTGCTATACTGGTATCCGAGCTCAAGGAAGAGGCTAAGGAGAAGCCGGTCTCATTGGTGTGAGTGGCAGCGTGGGCATCACCAGTGGTGGTTGCTTTACTGGCATCTGTGGGGGAACTTGGGTGAAATCCGCCTTGGCTGCTGGCAGTGCTTTCAAGGCTTAAGTTAATGGGGCTAGCGTTGAGAAACTTTTGGACCAAATTAGCATTGTTACTGTCGTACCGTTTAGCCTTATTTCTGTAGGTACTTTCTACTGTGGACTCGTATGCTTCACTACCTTCAGTGTTCTCAGTAAAGCTATCAGAGTACTCAGTAAAGCTATCAGAGTTTGCATTTTCGTAAACAACTGACCTGGCTATGTAGTCCCTGTAGGGGGAACTCGTTTTGTGGTCACTAACAGAGTCTTCTGGAGCATACCCATCGGTATTTAAATCGATCGTAAGCGCTTCAGCAGAAGGCTCAGTGTGGTTAGCACTGTAGGAATGTGAAACCACAGCATTCCTATTTTGGCAAGTATTTAACTGCATAACATTTTTTGTAGCGCTAGTTGCGTGAGTACTGACATCAACGCGGGTTGCGCTCGGTAAGTATAGCCTGCTATTAGTTTCATTGGTGCTGGCATCAAGAACCCTGCTGTTGCTTGGTTTCGTGAAACCTCTCACACGGCTTGCTTCAAAACAACTGCTGTTAAATTCGCTATTAATGCTAAGGCTGCTATTAACATCACTAAAACACTGAGCACGAGAGTAGTTATCTTCAACATTAGTACATGCTACCAGAGAATTGCTGTCCACAGCATTAGTGCATGCTTCTAGTGAATTGCTGTCGAGACCACCGCTATTTAGAATGCTGAGATTACGATGGCTGATATAATCATTACTCGTGTTAGCATTCTCTGTGTCGCCATCCTGGAAATAGCGAGTGACAATTCTGGTGTCAGTATTTTCAGAGCTAGTAAAAACATAATCAGAGCTAGTAACAACATTTTCAGAGCTAGTATCAACATTTTCAGAGCTAGTATCAACATTTTCAGAGCCTGTACGAAGAATTCTGTCATTAATAGTGCACGCATTACGGTCTGAATAATTAAAAGTGCACGCATTAAGGTCTGAACTATTGAAAGCACATTCTAATAGACAAGGCTTGACATTTTCTGATAGGCAAGAATCAGCATTTTCTGAGCTAGTACAAGGAATTCTGTCTGTGATAGTACATGCATCTAGGTACGTACAATTGTTAACACATTTAGATATGTAAGAAACATTTGAGACATAGGACACATTTGAAACATTGAGACTAGCGTCTTTCGAGTTGCTAGTACAGGTATCGTCAGAGTCAGGGAAACCAGTGTAGTTAGAGCGGGAACTCTCAGGCATAAAGAGATTTACATTAGTGTGCTCATTTACCTGTGAGTAGCTGAGTGGAAAACCTGTATCTCCTGGCTCTTGGGTATAGTAGGTCCGATTCAGCGTGGTCTCGGTATCACCGTAATTTGGATCAAAGTGGTTGCATCCCAGCAGATTAGCAATTCTGTTGTCTCTGGTCGGAAACCCCTGTAATTGTACTGGGGTGCTTAACGTAGTAGAGCTGGTCGGAAACCCCTGTAATTGTACTGGGGTGCTTAACGTAGTAGAGCTGGTCGGATCGTTTATGATCCCATTTAGATTGCGTTTGTCCTTAAACAATTGTTTGAGGTTGAGTTTGCGGCAGTAGAGTTTAAGGTCAAGGATTAGATCCGTAGGTTTCGCTCTTTGGGCTGGTATGAAGTTTAATCCTTTTTTGAGCACCTCACTCGTGGCCTGATCTAAGAGCAGGTCTGAGAGGTTGAAAATCGGGCAGTCGTTTTGGTTGTGGTCGCCGTTGTGGACGTCTGTGTTATTTATTGTTGGCTGGAAGAACGGAGTATCCGTCCTCTGTGGCTGGGATGGCGTGTTGGCCTCTCTGTGTTTCTCTGGGGAGGTCTGCCCCTTCTCGGTGGAACTTGGTGAGAGGGCCCCGGGCACTCGGAGTCTATGCCTCTGGCTAAAAAAGCCTGTTGCGGTTCCCGAGCAAAGCTAGCCTCAGATCTGTTATTGTTTCTGGCTGGTGGTAGTTCTGTTGCTGGTCTTGTTGGTTGCGGTCGCTCAAACGAGCGTGTTGCTGGTCTTGTTGGTTGTGGTCGCTCAAACGAGCGTGTTTGATGTACCCTTGCTGGCTTCATTTTGGCGGGTTCCCATCTTGGAGGTGCGTGGTCACCATCTGCTACCCGATCATCAGAGTCTCCATTGGGCGCATAAGTTTTGGTCGTGGTATTGGTCTGGTTGGTTGTCCTGGACTTTTGTTGCCTGTTGTGGTTGTTGCTTGCTTTGGTAGCTAGT